>NC_092718.1:205269275-205569275 GCF_047496885.1 Scyliorhinus torazame
GAGATGGATGCCTGTCCAAGCATCTCAGAGAGGGAGCCCCATGTCAGAGAGTTATTAAACATCCCCATCAATAACGGAACCAGCTGATCCACAGATTTCTTGAGAATTTCACCGGGAATCCATCCGGCCCTGGTACGCTCCCTGTCTGCACCTGTCCCAACGCTGTTTGAACCTCCTCCAAACCCAGCGTGCTTCCAACCCTTCCCGCAATTCCTCCCCCACTTTGGAGAACTCCGACCCTCTAGAAAGTCTGCCATTTCCAACTTGTCCTCTGGCGGCTCCGACCTATAAAGCCCAGCGTACCCTCCGAATCCTTAACCTGAATGATCCCCCTAGTAGCCTCCTGAGCTGGTGAGCCAAAGGAAGTATTGGCCCTCTCCCAATACTCATACACCAACCCCCATGCTCTTAAATGCCTCAGCTGGTGCACCGCCCTATCTGCAGACAGGTCAAACTGCATTTGCAGCTTTTTCCTGCATGCCAAGAGTTCCAGATTTGGGTCACTCATACCTACGGTCCACTACCAACATCTCATCAACTAACTTCTGCGGCTTCTTCCTAGCCTCCCCGTCCATGTGTGTCTTATATATTAATTTGCCTAATCACTGCCTTCAATGCATCCCACAGAGCAGTGGGTGAGCCCGCCGCATTTTTCATTGAACTTCACATATTCCCTTAATGCTCTCGAAACCCTCACACAGAACACCATATCCGACAAAAGCTTTACATCCAACCTCCATCCCATGCGCTGCGCCCAACCCACCTCCAACACTAGGCGAACCGAATATTCTGCCTTCTTCACCCCATAGAGGAGTCCTACCCATGGCAAAGTAATCTAGCCTCGAGTACACCTTGTGCACCGGGGGGGAAAAACAGAACTCCTTACCCCCAGGGTGCATAAACCAGCAAGTATCTGCACCCAGTGTCCTCAATGAACGCAGAAAGCACCTTTGAAGGGGTCAATGACTTTGGTTTGGAGCAATCCAGTTTCGAGTCTAATGCACAGTTCAAATCCCCCTCCAGAATCAGTTGGTGAGTGTCTAGATCATAGAATCTACAATGCAGAAGGAGGCCATTCGGCCCATCGAGTCTGCACCGGCTCTTGGAAAGAGCATCCTACCCAAGGTCCACACCTCCACCCTATCCCCATAACCCAGTAACCCCACCCAACACTAAGGGCAATTTTGGACCCAAGGGCAATTTAGCATGGTCAATCCACCTAACCTGCACATCTTTGGACTGTGGGAGGAAACCGGAGCACCCGGAGGAATCCCACGCACACACGGGGAGAATGTGCAGACTCCGCACAGACAGTGACCCATGCCGGGAATCGAACCTGGGACCCTGGAGCTGTGAAGCAATTGTGCTAACCACAATGCTACCGTGCTGCCTCCGCTACTGCGGCCAACAGCCTTATAAACATTACATCATCCCAATTCGGTGTCACTTATTTTAATCTTGCCAGGAATTAATTTGAGAGTTCTCAATCCAGTTCTCAAAAGACAAATGCTGAAATATACTTGCAATCTGGCAGCAGTCAGACAGTATTAGAGGACCTATGAATTGATTGGAAAGTAACGTACTCCACTAAGTACATCATAATTTAAACAAAGATCTGAACTATATCTGCTTAATGCACCACTCAACAGAAATATACTTGGGTCATCAGATGTATTCCTAGCAGTCACCTTTTACTCAAACTTAAAATATTTTGGATCAAGTTTAAATTTAAAATATCTTAGTACAGTACACTTCAAAGCCAATGCGATTTATTCTAGAATTGCTGAACTACCAAACTGTAATGCAACCAGTTTTCCTTGGCTTAAGTTTTGTATCTCTAGTCACTTGTAACCTCAGATTTAAACAGAACTATTAGAATCTTACCTCTGATCCTGTTGCTTCCAAAACGGTTGGGTAGGAACTCTCGGGTGCCCAGGAGATGCATTCTACGACATGTTCATGCTCTCGAAGTTCAGCTTTGCATTCCTTTGTTGCTACCACCCATACACGGACAGTCTGATCATTGGAACAGCTGGCCAAAAGAGTACCATCCTGGTTGGGTCGCACCATGCGCACCCATTCTCTATGCCCCGCGAAAGTTTTCACACAATAACTGTGAGCAAACAGTAAATTTATGATAATTTATAAATTAACAGGAGGAGAAATTCGATCAGCTGCTCTTTTGGATTCCATATCAAAAGCAAGTTTAGAAATAATTTCTATTGCATGTATTTAGATTTTTACTCTCTGGGCTCTCACCAACATGGCCTGCTTGAGTTGAGTGGTTAGGCAAGGATATCTTTAAATCTTGGACATTTATATTTCTTGTTCAGCAAATTTCTGAAATACTCCCCCCCCACTTAATCCATGCAAAACCTTGAAACAGTACTTACAGCATTGCGAATAACAAACAAAATTTGTGGTTTTCCTGCAAGCTCTGATTTGAAGCTACCTCTGAAAACTCTTCAAAAGATTGCAACCTAGCATTTACTCTATTTCCCCCTTCGAAAGAAAAGCCTTCAGCTTTAGCTTCCATACAGTCGGAACTAGTTGAATGGGTGCAGCAGAGCCCTTAATCTAGCCAAGCTATTACAATTCCCTGAACTTCAAATACTAAAAACAATATATTCTGTGCAGCAACAGAAATCATCAATATTGTTACAAGTTTCGAATAGGAATGTTAAAAGTCAACCTATTGCCAAAGGTGGGATTCTGGTCGTCAATAAACCAGATAGTAAAAATGTCTCCCCACTACCAAGACAACAATCAATAAGGTGGATTGCAATACCTATAACCAGTAGTCAGGAAGATGACATGCAATGCCTATAGCAACAATAACATTAAAAAATGTAATAGCAACAGTCTCAGTTTCTTCAGTCTGCCGGTCTATGCAGGTAAAAATCAACATAACAGCTAAGCTGATACGATTTCCTGGGGACTTCATTTTAACAGTAGTTGATTAGCCACCCAGCTAACAGTAAAAGGACCATGAAAGGTTACAGTACACTTGGCCCCCTAAATCTCTGTTGATTCTTTACTGGAGAAATTTCAAAAGTAATCCTACAGCTGTGCCCTCTCCATAGCCGTATTTTTACTTCAAACATGTATCTGTTTTTCCCTTAAAAGATGCAAAAGTCTCACTTCCTTTGGCAAAGCATTCAGTGTTTTCACAATTTTGTTAAGAGATTTCTCCTAAAACCTCACCTATGACAACTATATCACTGGAAATTATTTACTCTACCAAAAGACCTCTATTAGATCTCCTCAACCTCTGCTCCTCTGTGGAGACAGTTCCAGATAGCTCCTCTCTTTGCTCCTTGGGAAGTATAAATTTTCATACAAGATGTTAACCTGGTCAGTCTACATTGGAGAAAATCTATGGTTGCCAATACATTTTCAACACAATGCCCAAGACTACGGACAGTTTGCAGTGCCTAACCAATGTTTGCATAAATCGATAACTAGTTTATTCTGGTACTCTATGTCTCATTTATTACACCCAAATTATTAGCAGCTTTTAATGGCTTTATTTACATGCATTTCCAGTAATTATATTTTTGAATCCTTACATAAAACTCTAAGTGTAACCAAAATTGTATTTGTGCACCCATTAATAAACATTAAAGTTAGTTGAGTGACTCACTCAACAAACCCAGAGATGGCAGTCAACTCTGTAAAAGGGAGTCAAACAGCACAAGTAATGTCTGTAAAACAAACAAAAATTCCATATAGACTCTATTGTACTTTTCAAAGCAACAGGTGAATTTAGATGTCAAACCATAAAAAAGCTCCAACGCTGCTAATTTGGTAGCTCCATCCACATGGACTTACCATGGAATAAATGGTAGAATAAATTATTCATTTTAATATATACAAAATATTACACGCAACTTTCAGAGAATATTTGTGCTGCTGAAAATTTCCAATTCGACAGCTTACAATTTAATCAGCTGATTTGAATGTCGCACCAAAGTCTATTTCATTCAAGTTACAAAGGTTATTGCACATAAAATTGTTGTCCAATATAACAACGTGCATTTATATATCACCTCTAGTGTAAAATAAGGTTCTTCACAGGCGTTCACTCACACACACACACCACTCATTCATGCTAGCCTGTCTCCTTCTGCACTCAGTTTTCTCAGATCCAGCCCTGACTTTATCAACCTTGCTGACAAGGGTGGTGCTGCTGCCTGCCATACCAACCTCTACCTTGCAGAGGCTGAGCACCAACTCTCAGACACTTCTTCCTACCTCCTCCTGGATCGTGACCCTGCAATAGAACATCAAGTCGTTGTTTCCAGGACTGATACTGGCCTCTTACCTTTGGAGATGGTCCCTCCACTGTCTTCAACTTCTCTGTCCTCCAACCCCATACAGCCCACTTTGTCCTTTTCAAAATCCACAAGCATGACTGTCCTGGTAGAGCCATTGTTTCAGCCTGTCCCCACTTTAGTGAACTTATTTCTTTCTATTTTTGACTATTTCTTCTCTTGTCCAGTCTCTTCCCATCTACATTCTTCTGAGGCACTAGGCTATTTAAAAAAAAATAATTTAGAGTGTCCGATGCATTTTTTCCAATTAAGGGGCAATTTAGCATGGCCAATCCACCTACCCTGCACATCTTTGGGTTGTGGAGGCAAAACCCATGCAAACACGGGGAAAATGTGCGAACTCCACACAGACAGTGACCCAGAGCCAGGATCAAACCTGGGACCTCGGCGCCATGAGGCAGCAGTGCTATCCACTGCGCCGTGCTGCCCTGCACTATGCCATTTTAACCATTTCCAGTTTCCTGTCCCCACCCACATCATCATCACTGTGGACATGCTATCTCTCGACCTCCATCTCCACCAGCTGGTCTGAGGGATCTCCACTTCTTCCTTCAACAGAGGCCCAAGCAATCCCATCCACCGCCACCTTCCTCTGCCTGACTGAACTTGTTCTCCCATTGAACAATTTTGTCTTTAACTTGTCTCACTTCCTCCAAATAAAAGAAGTGGCTATGCGTCCTAGTTATACCTGTCTTTTTGTGGGGCATGTGGAACATTCCTTGTTTCAGTCCTACTCAAAGCCCTCCCCCACTCTTTTTCTGAGTACATTGATGACTGTATCGATGCTGCTTCGTGCTCTCATCTGGAACTGGAAAAATTCATTAATTTTTTGCTTCTTGTCTGTCCCTCTCACCTTCACGTGGCCTATCTCCAATATTTCCTTCCATCCCTTAACTTCTCAGTCTCCATTTCTGGGGACAGACTGTTTACCAATATTCATTACAGACCAGCCGATTCCCACAGCTATCTCATCTACACTTTTGCAAGGACTGGATTCCATTCCCCTCAGTTTCTCTGTGGCAGCTGTTCTGATAATGCTAAATTCCACAATAGTGCTTCCAACAGCTCTTCCTTTCGCCTGAGCTCAGGATTCCCCACTGTGGTTGACTGCGTCAAACCCATTTCCTGCACTTTTGCCCTTGAGCCATCTCCTGCCTCCTAGAAGCACAATACGAGGGTTTCCGTTGTTCTCATTTTCCACCAGCCTCCACATTCAACGGCCTGTCCCTCACCACTGCCGACAAATGCAACATGATGCCACCACCAAACACATATTCCCCTCCCTTTTCAGCATTCTGAAGAGATCATTCCCTCCGTGAGAACTCGGTCCATTCCTCCATTGTCCCCAACACCTTCCCATACAGCCGCAGGATGTACAACACCTCCCCCTTTACCACCTCCCTGCTCACTCCCCAAGGCCCCAAGCACTCCTTGCAGTGAAGCAGCGATTTATGCGTACTTTCAATTTAGTTGGAATAGATGAGACAGCAGTCTCATCTGCACTGGGGAGACCAAACGTAAAGTGGTGACTGCTTTACGGAACACCTTTGCTCAGTCCGCAAGCATGACCCCATCCTATTGGTCGCTTAACATTTCCATTCACCATATTGCTCTTGTGCTCACATTTCTGCCCTCAGCTGCTACAATGCTCCAGTGAAGTCCAACGCAAGATGCAGGGACAGTACTTTATCTTCCAATGGGGCACCTTACAGCTTTCTGGACTCAACATTGAGTTTAGCAATTTCTGCAATTTTAATTTTTTTTCTCCCCAAGTGCCAGTCTGCATCGTGTTCTTATTTTTACTTTCAGACAGCCCTGACCTTCATTCTGCCATTTTGCCTTCAGATCGTGCTCACCTTTTTGTTCTATTAACTCAATCTGTACGAATGTTTCGTTTTTAGTAATATCATTACCACTCCACTTGCCTTGTTTTCCATGACATCTTAGTTATTTAATCTCCCTGTTCTCTCACCTGTTCCTGAACTGCTCTTTTGCTCCATCTGCCCCTCCCTACTTTTACAACAGCAGAAAATCCATCGCATCCCTACCTCTTCAATTCAGAGTCATACTGCATGCCAAACGTTAACGGTTTCCCTCTCCACAGATGCTGCGGCTCAGTTCTCCAGATTTATTTCAGATTTCCAGCATTTGCAATATTTTGCTTTTATTACAGATTCTACATAGAATCTCCACAGTGACAGACCCTTCCACAGTATAAAAAAAAAAATTTAGAGTGCACAAATCATTTTTTTCCAATAAAAGGGGCAATTCAGCATGGCCAATTCACCTAGCCTGCACATCTTTGGGTTGTGGGGATGAAACCGCCGTAAACACGGGGAGAACGTGCAAACTCCACACGGACAGTGACCCAGAGCCGGGATCGAACCAGGGAGCTTGGCGCCGTGAGGCAACAGGGCTAATCCACTGCGCCACCGTGCTGCCCCCACAATAGTGCCCAAAATATATCGTTGTTAAAATTAAACTTTAAATTAGGAATTTTATTTAATGTATTTTCTTTGTACACTTACCCAGTTTGCACCTCCCACATTTTCATGGTTTTATCCCTTGAAGCAGATACTATATGATCTCCATTAGGCATAATAGCTACCGAAGAAATATTATGATCATGTCCTAAAAGCGAAACAGAATTAAGTTAGCTTCGGATAAAATAAAACTAAACGCCATTAACTTTCAACACTTCAGACAGCATCTGAAGGAGAAAACATATTTCAAATGGGACCAATCAAACTCTGGTGAACGGTCCTATCCAAAAACATCAACTTCTCTCATTGCGTGTAATTTCACAATTTTCAATTAACTCTACTTCTTAAAGAAAAAATACAAGAGCACTCGCTAGCCTTGAATTTCTTTTGAATATTTTTACTGCCACTGTGCCACGAAAAGGTTTACATTTTTGAAATGCCTGCTCTTGTTTAGTGCCTTAGCAATTTCAGATATGTCCCAAAGTACTTTGAATGTACCTCATAGGGTACGTGGGAACATCAACCATTAAGGGCATAGCAACTTGTGAAGAGATTGAATTGCTAGCTTAAAAACTGTTTTTAGTGGCACTGTTTGAGGGCAACTGATCTTATTCAAAAAGTGCCATGGTCACTTAAAGCACTCCAATAAGTAAACTTTTTAAAAAAAACTTAGTGCAATTCTTTTTTTGCCCCAGTTAAGGGACAATTTAGCGTGGCCAATCCACCTACCCGGCACATCTTTGGGTTTTTGGGGTGAAACCTACACAGACACGGGGAGAATGTGCAAACACCACACAGACAGTGATGCGGGGATGGGATCAAACCCGGGTCCTCAGCGCAGTGCTAACCACTCCATCAAGTAAACTTGACATTGGCTCAACATCTCATTTGAAGAGCAGCACCTCAAAATACAGTGTTCTCTCACTATTGTACTGGATTGTTAGTTTGGTCTATATACTCAAGACCTGGAGCGGTGCTTCATCTCACTGCCTTCTTACCTAGAGGGAGAAAAGTGCTAACAATTAAGCCTGAATGACAGGCATTTAATTTTAATTATTCTGCAGGAATTACTGTGTATATGCAAAAGTCTGTTTTGCAACAAGTGTAATACTCAAGAATTTTTACAAAAAAATCATAAAACATGTCAAATATTCTCAAAAGTTAGTTTCCCATCATGTAAACTAGTTTGAAAAATCATCACATGTGTCAGATGTCAATCATCTTATAATACCTTGAGGAGATGAAGTTAACATTTCCAAGGATGTGTTTACATTCCTGTGGGTGTTATGCATCATCAGACTACACCATCAATAACCAACCTGGTTATGCAAGGATGGCAGGTTACGTTTGCGTTCATGAACATAATTAAATGGATAGTAACCTTGCAAATAAAACTGATTATATTTCAACGGTGAATAATCAGGGTAGACAGTAACAAAGCTAGATGTAGCACAAAGCGAAGATGACATGGAATTTCTGACTTTTGTGTAACTATACTTTCCTGGTAGGAATTTACTCCTGGTTGATTTAAAATCAGGGTCTGCTTTTGTTGCCGATATTTTTTGAACTACATGACAAAGAGTATCAAACTGATTGATGGATCCAGAGAACACCAAATTAAGTCAGATTCTAGTATGGTCAGTCCTTGCTTAGACAATCCAAATTCAAAGTTGTGGCTTTTCCTGGATAGTCCCTCCACCTCAGTACAATTCTATTGCATTTAAAATTTCAATTATAGCCATTGAAATCAGCACAGCTACTAGTAAACAAGTGCACAAACATGAAGCAATGTCAAAAAATCCACAAGGACAGCAGTAAAATTGCAGTTATGAACAGAACTGTGCCTACAACCCTCTATGTGAGTTAAAACTGAGTTCTGGTGAAGATGGGGAAAGGGGTCAGGAGCAAGGCAGAAGGAAAATTATTCAAGGGAGGACCTCCAAAATTCTCACAGTGGCCCGTTTAATTCAAAGTGATAACCAGCTGTAAGGAAATAGGATATCATTTCTGGATTAGAAATGCTGCTCAACAGTGTGATGAGTAAAGGGTAAAATTGTCAAGTAGGAATTTCAACATAAAAAAAACATTATTTGAAGCATTTTCAGAAGCAGTACACTGCAAGATAAATTATCTAAGATCATGGAATTAAGATTTTTGACAGTAATGAATTAAATTTACTGTTAGATTTATGAAGTACTACTCTGCTTAAGATGCAATTTATGGAAAATATTGATTTTTACCTGCCTGATAAAAAGGACACTTGCTCCTCTTGCACCATCTGCAACTCCACCACCCCGCACCACATCCGGACTCCAAGAAAGGAAATTGACACTTACCATGCATGGTCCTAATGCATTCAAAGCTCTGGAAATCCCAGAGCTTGATGGTCATATCAGCAGAGCAGGATGCCAACAGTTTGCCATTCTGATCGAAGGAGATATCTTGTACAGAGTCTGTGTGACCTTTCAGTGTACGTTCAAAATCTCCAGTCTCATAGTCCCAAACCTATCAGGTGAACACAAAACTAGAGTTCACAAACTGCAGGATTTTTTTTGCCAATTACACATTCTCTCATTTACACACAGCAGGACAATTCACCATCTTGGTGAAGAGTTAATTATCTTGAACACTGTTCCACAACATAATCCATGCCATCACTGAGAAAGTAATATGTGAAGTGGTATTAAATTGTTATGCTCAGCTCCAAATGACAGCAAATCAGATTTTTCATTTATTCCAAAACGGACTTGCAGGCAATTATTCTTCTGAATAAAATTTCTATCAAAGACTAATGATATGCAAATAGAAAATGGTAATTAGAATAATCAATTGCTAATTTTAGCTTCATAACTAGCTGCTGGGTCTTATTGTAGGTTAGAGCATGGTCTTTTTATTGTAGGTTAGAGCATGGTCTTTTTATTGAAAACTGTAACTGGTACATGCAGAACAAATTCCATTTTAAAAATTCCAACATGCAATTCATTTAATGGCAAAAAACATGGGAGTATTTAAAAGCCATAGGATGGAAAGGCAAAAAGAACCACCTCTTTAAAATACAAAAATGTCATTGCCTTTTTGCTTTCTTGTACCTGTGTGCGTTTGTTTAAAAAAAAGCAAATAGCTTCATTTGCTTCCATGGTTGCCAGTCTTATGGACATACCCATCAATACACTATGTATCTGCACTAAATACAGAAAGCAAAGAAACAAGATTGTACTACAGGTAGCATGCAATTTAGATAGTTACAAATTGATATGCCTATGCAGGAAGCTGTTCCATTATGTGATTAAAACCAGAAATGTTGGAAAAGTCAGCAGGTTTGGCAGCATCTGTGCAGAGAGAAACAGAGTTAATGTTTAGAGTTAAATATCGGGGCAGCACGGTAGCACAAGTGTGTCTTCACAGCGTCAGGTTCCCAGGTTCGATTCCCCGCTGGGTCACTGTCTGTGCGGAGTCTGCACGTTCTCCCCGTGTCTACGTGGGTTTCCTCCACGTGCTCCGGTTTCCTCCCACAGTCCAAAGACTAGCAGGTTAGGTGGACTGGCCATGATAAATTGCCCTTCGTGACCAAAAAGGTTAGGAGAGGTTATTGGGTTACGGGGATAGGGTTGAAGTGGGGGCTTAAGTGGGTTGGTGCAGACTCGATGGGTCGAATGGCCTCCTTCTGCACTGTATGTTCTATATTTTCATTGGAACTGACTCAAAAGGTTAGCTGTTTCTCCCTCCACAGATACTGCTTGGCCAGCTGTGTTTTCCAGCATTTTCCATTTTTTCAGATTTCCAGCATCTGCATATTTAGCTTCTATTTTGTGAGAGTTTCCACTTCAGTTAGCTGGTCAGTGATTCCTGCTGTGAAGTTTGCACGTGTGGATAGTGGGTGAGGATAATTTCAGCTCTTATACAAAATAGTCCAGTAAGTTTCTGAAGGCTCACATGTGAACACGCACTTGAGCAAGCCAGGGATCTGCACTCCAGATTTTAACATCTTTCGTAAAGGAGGTTAAGTGGAGAGAAGAGTAAGCCTACCCCTCGAGTTTAATGGGTGAAAGCTTCTCAAAAGAAAAGTCACGGTGCTTGAATTTATGTGCAGGGCGTTAGAATTACAGGGTGACAAGGTAGCACAGATCGTATCACCGTTGCTTCACAACGTCAGGGCCCCAGGTTTGATTCCCAGCTTGGGTCACTGTCTGTGCGGAGTCTGCATGTTCTCCCATGTGTCCCCGGGTGCTCCCACTTCCGAAAGACGGGCTGTTTGGTGAATTGGACATTCTGAATTCTCCCTTAGTGTACCTGAACAGGCGCCGGAGTGTGGCGACTACTTTTTCTTTTTATAAATTTAGAGTACCCAATTCATTTTTGCCAATTACGGGGCAATGTAGCGTTGTCAATCCACCTACCCTGAACATCTTTGGGCTGTGGGGGCGAAACCCACGCAAACACAGGGAGAATGTGCAAACTCCACACGGACAGTGACCCAGAGCTGTGATCGAACCAGGGACCTTGGCGCTGTGAGGCAGCAATGCTAACCACTGCGCCACTGTGCTGCTCCTGATAATAAAGATAATAAAGAATTGACCATGACGGGGGCGGCGGCATGTGGCACAGTGGTTAGCACTGGGACTGCAGCGCTGAGGACCCAGGTTCGAAACCCGGCCCTGGGTCACTGTACGTGTGGAGTTTGCACATTCTCCCCGTGTCTGTGTGGATTTCACATACCCCCCCAGCCCAAAGATGTGCAGGGTACGTAGATTGGCCACGCTAAATTGCCCCTGAACTAGAAAAAATAAATAATTGGCTACTCTAAAAAAAAATTTTTTTTTTTTTTTTTTTTTTAAATTAACCATGAAAATAACTCAGTCAGGTTTTTCTGCAATCTTAAAACTCTTTTCATCCACAATTTTAAAAAGCATTATGGAGATGGTATGCTATAAAACCCACAGACATCCATCCACTGATTACACTAGTCAGCATAACCACTAGTTCCTGTCTGCTGGATAGATTTATTATAGTCTTTATAAAATTCATCATGATAAAGACAATTCTGGGGCAGCACATTGGAGCAGTAGTTAACACTGCTGCCTCACAACGCCAAGGACCCAGGTTCGATCCTGACCCCGGGTCATTGTCTGGGCGGGTTTGCACATTCTCCCATGTCTGCATGGGTCTCACCCCCACAACCCAAAGGTGTGCAGGGTCGGTGGATTGGCCACACTAAATTACCCCTTAATAGGAAATTTTTTTAAAAAGCAGTTCTGTACCAACGTGATGGCCACATTCATGAATATTTCTCATCTTGGAAACAAATGTTCACTTTCTTCTAAATAGGCAGCTAATTTATCCTGCAAGAAAAGTTATAAAATGTCTTGACTGCCATCTCCATCATCCCTTCTCAATAAATACTAATATCCATGAATATAGATCTATGAGGGTTACAAAATGATACAAATATTTCCCCATTCTTTTGCTACTGATTTCATTTAACATTAGGACGGATTAAGGGGAAGGGATGGGGCAGGTAAGTCAGACAGTCATTATCTGTCAGCCACAATTAAAACAATTATTTTTTGCAACGGCAAGTGCCATAACAAAACCTTATAAAAAGGATAATTTTACTCCATAATTTGGAATCGAACAATTAGAAAAGCCTGAAACTTATTTATAATCTTACTAGACATATGGCAAGCTGACCATATGGCAATCGCCAAGTGCTGAGTACCTTAAGAATTCTATACTTGATAATCAAAATTGCAAACACAGCAGCGCGAGATGTCAAAAATCATCAATCTTACAGAAAACCTGCCCTCCTCGAACAACTTGCCTTGCTTAAACAGAAAATCTAAGAATGCATGCATTATTACAACAGTGTCCATTTCAACTTTTAGGTCCTCAAACAAAGGAGGATAACACCTGCACCCACCAGCCCACACCAGTCTAATAGCTCTGCAGTAGCACGCATTCACGCAGCAAGAAAATCACTAATCAAATGTTCGAGAAAATAAAGTCCACCTGAACTGAAGCCAAATTGACATGCAATGCCCGACAACATCCAAATATTCTGCTAAAGTCAGGATACTGTTTAGGAAACTCTGCAAAATAAAAACCTACAATTGTCAAAAAGCACTACAAAAATGCTTTTGAAATGTTATTTCACTTTTTGCCATTTCCACAATACCTCCTGAAGATGCAGGATCCTTAAATGATCATTTTGTGCTCTATTGGCTGATTATAGCAAGAACAGCAAAAGAAGCTCAACTGATTTTGGTACTCTGGATTTAAAAAAAAATCAAGGTTGATTGCCTGGATTAGAACAGGAGCTACTAGCTGGCAACGTACATATATGTATCATGGGAATGCAGGGTTGGGTCAGGCAGTGATCACCCTTAGTTCAAAACCTGCTGACAGTCATTGTCCAAAATCATGCAAAAATAGACATTTGGGAAAATAATAAAGGGCAGTCGGTGTGCCAAGTATGAAATTGGTGCCTTGAGGAGTATGGGGTAGAAAATGAACCAGAGAGCTAAAAGCAATTAGGGATGCAATGTTAAACTGAAAAAACCTTTAAAGCGATGCAATGGTTTTCAGGAACAGCACAGACCTGGGAAAAAGTACGTTGCAGTAACCATAGGCTTCTTCAGCTAATACCAAACCACAATTTCACCAGGTGTAGTGACCAACTGAATTAAAAGCATAATGTTTTCAAATATTTTGCAGTTGTTCAGTTTGTGTGGTCTGTCTTGTGCCAGCACTGATTGGATGTGCACACGGCATCCAATGCTTACCATGTCCTTTTAGCCCGTTCCGTTATCTTGCTTGAGGATCAGCAATAACTTGGCCACCCGATATGAATTTACAAAAAAAAAAAAAAAAAAATCGACACTTCTCACAAATGAGAAAAGCTAATTTTGCCCAACAGACCAGGCTGCATTTCCAAACTCTTGTAAAATAAACTTAGAACAATGACCTGTCAACAGAATGAAAGCTCTTAATTTATCAAAATGGAGGTAATTATAATATTAAGTTCAGAAAATTAATTCAGTTCGATCGCATTCATAACTCTGCATAACTACTTCAAAATGCCAGCTGCCAAGCGTACCAAGTTATCACTCAAGATCTATTTCAGCAAATATAACTTATCATACATACGGTTTAATTTAAATCACCCGTCAACAAATGTTAAGTTTTACTTGCTCTTTTATTAAAATTTCTAATTTCAAACAGGATAATTAAGTCACCCCATCCCTTCATTAAAAAGTCTCCATTAACAGCAGATATTATATTATCCAAAGTCAGTACTTACAACACTAACATTGCTATGTACAAGAACTACAAGTTCCAAACACTCTTCCAAAAACAGATCACACAAAAAGATGCTGTACTGCATTTAAAAACCGCATGGTGGATTATTATTTTCTCAAACACTTCCATTCAGAGCCAGGTTTCTTTAATCATGGCTATGGCCAATTAAGCAATGGATCCAAGTCCATAATTTGGTCACAGACTATACCTAGAAGTAGAATTAGGCAGAATTATATATTTGTCCTGCAGCAGGCCTTAACTTCATTAAAATACTTTTAAAGTGTTTTTATTAAAAGCATTCTTTACCTTTATTGTGGCATCTTCAGAGGCTGATACCATGACACTGAAGACTGGATGGAAAATAACCCGTGTGACTGGACTTCTGTGCCCACTCAGAGAGTATCTTTCTGGAGGGCGCGGGATCCATTCTTTTGGGTCACGTTTTTGACCCAGAGGGCCAGCTGAAGTGAACTCCTCTTTTGCCTCATTGAGTTTGGATTCTAATTCCATAACCTGTTAAACAGAATTAAGACAAACTATTCAGGACTTTAATTTTGAAATTAAGGACAGGTAGGTTTATGGGAATCAAACTTCGAAATTTGGAAGTGTAACTCGAGGAAAGGGAAGTGACAATTCCAATGATAGCTAGGATCCTGTAAGGGCTCATTGCAGTTTGTTGGCATGGGTCAAGTTTAATGGATGGAAATTTCAACGGACATTCTAAGAACTTGAAGCAACAAAGCACACTTCACTACTGAGCAGGGTTAAGTGCCTGATAAAATATGGGGCCGATTACATGCAACAAAAAGGAGTATTTGGTAGCTGTGAAATAAACATAAATGACTTTTTTTGGATCAATTAATTGCAGAGAGTTTTCTTGTATGTTCAAAACACGAGTTGCGTTTGGTGTTCTAGGAGAGGAAACTTTATAGAAATCATTTAATCTACTTGATATTGAACAACTTTGTTGCAAGAGAAATGTAATTTAGGCAACAAATTAGGATCAGGGTGCAGTTCTGTAATAGGATATTCCTCCTTATTCCCAAGCTGCTCCATAATCTTGCAAAATGTAGAATTCAAGCAAACTAAGTTGTTCTCTTTCCACTGTTCATTCCCCAAATGAAACTGAACACCACACTTGACTGAATGGTTTCTTTGTTTCTGGAGTGCAAAAGTGGCACATCTATAAAGAAGACTGCAGACAACAAAAACAACTGGAAGCAGATAGGAATATCTAAAACAATTTCTTGATACATAACCCAAGGGGGCATTGGAGTTTAAAAATAATTCTACATTCAGAAATAAAGATAAAATTATTTGGTGAAAAAGATATGCATTTGAAAATGTCATCAAGCAAACCCTCATTTTATTAGATGTCAATTCAGAAATGTGGAATTTTGATTTGTCTTCTAGAACAGTTTAGATTTTCTCAAAAGGCATTAGAAATCAGATTCCACAGGTGGCAGTTCTTAAACTGTGTTAAATGCATTTCTGAAAAATGAATAAAAGTTGATCCTCCTTGGGGTTGCCCGTGAGGGTCAAAGATAACATTGGAATCTTGTAATGACATTGAGATCGTTTGGCATCTCTCATGAGTTGGGAAGCAGCACATGGAGTTGAGGTCAACGAAATTAGGCAAATGCACATGGACCCGACAGTCGTCTTCTGACAACTGCCCAACAAATTACATTAGAAAATTACCTTCTTCTGTAGTCTAATCACAGAGGTCCATTTTTTCTCCAGCAGCCCAGCATATTTCTTGTCTAATTCTTCATTCTAAAGAGTAAAAAGAAATATTGCAGTTTAGTTGGATAACAAATCTATTTTTTCCTATTATCTGTAACTTATTTATTTCAAACAGTTAACACCTTCCTTGTTAAACTGATCCAAATTCATCACCTTTCATTGTAGTCTGTATCCCAAACTCAATCAGGTGAGAAAACTTCCATCTCATACCTTTCTCAAGATTTGTGAATTATCATAGAACCCCTGCCGTGCAGAGGAAGGCCATTTGACCCATTTGAGTCTGCACCAAGCTTCCGAAAGAGTCCCACCCTAGGCCCATCCTCACAAACCTACAACCTAACTTGCGTATCCCTGGACACGAAGAGGCAATTTAGTACGGCCAATTCACCTAACATGCACATCTATGGACTGTGGGAAGAAACCTGGACACCCGGAGGAAACCCACGCAGACATGGGGAGAATGTACAAACTCCACACAGAGTCACCCAAGGTCAGAATTGAATGCTGGTCCCTGGCACTGAGGGGCCACAATGCTGACCACTGTGCCACCTTGCCACAATTGTAGGAACTTCTGTGCTTGGTATCCATTTACCTGGAAGCCTTGCCACAATTGAAGGAACTTCTGTGCTTGGTATCCATTTACCTGGGGTGGCAATGGCATAGTTGCATTGTTGCTGGGCTAGTAATACAGAGACCCAGGGTATGGCTCTGGGGACCCGGATTTAAAATCCCGCAGCAAATGTTTAAATTTGAATTCAATAAAAATCTGGAATTAAAAGTCTAAATAACAGTGAAACCATTGTCGATTGTCATAAAAGCCCATCTAGCTCACTATGTCCTTTAGGGAAGGAAATCTGCCATCCTTACCTGGTCTGGCCAACTTGTGACTCCAGATCCACAGAAATGCAGTTGACTCTTAACTGCCCTCTGAAATGGCCTAGCAAGCTGCTTAGTTCAGGGCAATTAGGGATGGGCAACAAATATAATAATAATCTTTGTCACAAATAGGCTTACATTAACACTGATGAAGTTACTGTGAAAAGCCCAAAGTCGTCACATTCCGGTACACAGAGGGAGAATTCAAAATGTCCAATTCACCTAACAAGCACATCTTTCGGGACTTGTGGGAGGAAACCGGAGCACCCGGAGGAAACCTACGCAGACACGGGGAGAACGTGTAGACTCTGCACAGAGTGTGATCCAAGCCGGGAATCGAACCTGGGACCCTGGCGCTGTGAAGCAGCAGTGCTAACCACTGTGCTACCGTGCCGCCCATACACCCTCATCTCATGAATGAATTCTTTAAAAACTTGCACACATAGCATACACCACTTTACTATCTATCAATGTCCCAAATTTTAAAAGAAGGCAAGACATGAATGTGCAATAACATTTCCATAATTTCTGCTTGGAATATCAAAGACTTGTCAAGGATTTAAACCTTATGTTTATGACATCAAAAACTGCAGCTGGATGGCATGGTAGTGCAGTGGTTAGCACTGCTGCCTCACGGCACCAAGGACCTGGGTTCGATCCCTGCCCCGGGTCACTGTCCGTGTGGAGTTTGCATGTTCTGCCCGTGGCTGCCTGGCTCTCACCCCAACAACCCAAAATATGTGCAGCTGATTTTTGGAAGTTTGGACAAGGTTTCCTATTTTAAAGCTCAAGTTTGGAATTACAATTTTTACTGTTTATGGAACTTTTGTCATGCACATCGATAAACAGGTCTCCCTTTAGGCAATTTGTCAAATTCACTTGAGGCATCTTGAAAGCAACAATAAAAGAGCGAAATGCCTGTTCAACAAAAAGACAACAACTGACGCACAGCTAGACTGAGGACAGGCAGGTCTGAAGCATACAAAGCAGAACATAACAGTTGTATACAGCTGCAGAAGTTCAACTTGCACAGAACACCCGAATGAAAGTCCTCTGTACATAGTAATTATATCAATATTGGTATTGAAGGGGCAGCACAATGGCGTAGTGGTTAGCACTGTTGCCTCAGGGCGCCAAGGACTCGGGTTCGATCCCGGCCCCGGGTCACTGACTGTGTGGGTCTCACCCCCACAACCCAAAAATGTGCAGGGTAGGTGGATTGGTAACGCTAAATTACCCCTTAATTGGAAAAAAATAATTGGGTACTTGAAATTTTTTAAAAATAGTATTGGAGTCCATTGATCATAAAGCTATAATAATAATCTTTATTGTCACAAGTAGGCTTACATTAACAGTGCAATGAAGTTACTGTGAAAAGCCCCTAGTCGTCACATTCCAGCGCTTGTTCGGGTACACGGAGGGAGAATTCAGAATATCCAAATTATCTAACAAGCTATATTAAAATATGCCCAACAGAAACGTTACAAATATTTAAATTTTGACTCCAATAGTAAGCAGCGTGAACTCAAATGTTACTGATGTTCTGGGCACCTCGGAGTACGCATAAAAGGGGCTGGTTTAGCACAGTGGGTTAAACAGCTGGCTTGTAATGCAGAACACCACCAGCAGCGGGGGTTCAATTCCCGTACCGGCCTCCCCGAACAGGTGCCGGAATGTGGCGACTAGGGGCTTTTCACAGTAACTTCATTGAAGCCTACTTGTGACAATAAGCTATTATTAATAACATTAGATGAATTTTCAGCAACAACAAAGTACTAGAATTCGATGTGCAAATATTGAAACGGTGTTATTACATAAAATGGCATTTCTTTCCCTTGTACCTTCCTTCATCCAGATTATCAGCAAAGATCATGGATAAGCACCAATCTAGCTTGTTGCAGAGAGGACTTGCAGTTTGGACCTCGAACAAATCTTGTTCAGATGGACAATGAAACATGGCTAGATCACAAACTAAGGAAAATTCTCAATGACTACATTAAAGGTTACAAGCTAAAATATTCCCCAACTCCACACAGGGGTTAATACATTTGTCCTTTCAGTTTGCCGTCTCTGCTGAGGAGCTATGCAGGTATGTGGAGCTTGCACAGCTTTTTACACTGTTCTGTTCAGCGGACATTGGGTTGAGGTTATTAAAGAATGACCCAGAACAGAGTCCCAGGCGATTTTATTTTTCACTTGGTTGGACACGTTGGCTTTGGTTTATGCTGTCACATACTTGGGGGAATTCAAAACAATACGGCTGCAATTCGGGTCCAAGTCACTTGGGTGATGGCAGAACATGTCAAATTTTGAGGCAGCACGGTGGCGCAGTGGTAGCACTGCAGTCTCAAGGCACCGAGGTCCCAGGTTCGATCCCGGCTCTGGGTCACAGTCCGTGTGGAGTTTGCACATTCTCCCCGTGTTTGTATGGGTTTCGCCCGCACATCCCAAAGATTTGCAAAGTAGGTGGATCGAACATGCTAAATTGCTCCTTAATTGGAAAAAATGAATTGGGTAATCTAAAAATTTTTTATTTTATTTTAAAATTAAATTCAGGTTGTCTACCAAGGTCAGGACGTGGCCTTGATTTATGCCTTTTTCAGAATTAAAAAAAAAACTGTTTTAAAAGCCCCTTCAGCTGATATTAAGGTACAAAAATGTGAAATGTTAAATAAAGCAACTCATTTTCTACTCGTTTCACTGAATTTCAAAGTCTGCAGAAGGTCCCAGAATCCAAGTCAACAGAGTGCAAACTCTTGATACCAGCCACCTTATTTGTGATGTTTCCTTTCCAGGAGATTTGCAGCAGCCAATCCACACTTGCACATCTCTAGCAATCTTCATTGTTGCCTTATGTTAAAGGAACAGGGAAATGAAAATGGGTGCTATACATGAGAGGAAATGCAGTGAGTTCAGCGTTAAGTGCAGTTTTCAGAAGAAATGCATAGTGACATATGCAGCAAGATCCAGAAGAAAACAGCCATCACTATGAAGCAGTGGAAAAGCAGCTGCTTGATATTACAGCTGTACAAGACAAAATGCGAAGATGCAAGATTGCTGAAGATCAGGTGAAGTGAAGCAATAAGGCACGGATTTAAAAGTTAGGGTGAAAATTTTGAACTTGTTTGGCTGGAGCACAAGATTAGGAAAGGATGCAGATGGAAGTATGTAGGATTTTGTGAGACTGAGGTGCTTTGAATAACGTGAAGTGGTGGAAGATTGAAGTGGGAGAAAATTGGAAAAGTCAAATGTTGACCGAATTGACTACAGTTTTGGTAATGTTGGGGGAATGGTAGTGGAAAAGGGCTGATGCAGGCAGACAATTAAAAAAGCAGTAATGAAGCAGATGTGGGCGAGGATGCAGAGTATGACTGAGCAGTAAATGAAGGTTCTATGCATCGTGGGACAGCTTGACACGCAACGAAGCAGGTTGTTGGAAGCACAATTGTCCAACACCACACTTATTGCTAACTTCTCAGTTTTCTGGTATCTGGAAGCTTTTGACAGCAACGGAATTGCCTCAATTCTGTGCAATAATATTGCATACTAAGTTATGAAATTCGTTCACAACTCACAACTGATGGGCAACAATTTCTTTCAACCACGTTTTGTACTGACCAAATTTGTGAACAGCAAAGCAAATTGACTTACCATATCCAATTCTGCCTCCTTCTTAAAAACGGAATAAGCTTCTTCATATCCATTGGAGCGAAGATAATCAGCTATTGCTCGATTTCTGAAAAATGAATTTAAAATTTAAAAAGTGAAAATAAACCATATTCTGAGGTTCTAAAAAACTTGCACTTTGCACAACCAATTAAGTACTTGGAAGTGCATTCACTGCTATAATGTAGGAAAAGCAACAGCTAAATTTGTGCACAGCAAGCTCCCACAAACAGCAATGTTATATTGACCAGATAATTAGTTCTATTATAATGTTGACTGAGGAATGATATTAGCCAGAACACTGTGGATAACAACAGACTCTTCTTGGAAATAATGCTATGGGATCTTTTACGTCTACTCAAGCAGGCAGCTAGCTCTGGTTTGACATTTCATCCAAAAGTCAGCCCCTCAAACGGTGCAGCACTCTCATCACTGCAGTGGATTTTCAGTCTTGAATTATGTGAAGCCTTGAAGCAGGACTTGAACCCAGAGCCTGTTGACTCAGAGGCGAACACACAATCAATTGAGACATCACTGATACTCTAAAGGGAAAAGAAAGTGATAATTTGAAGGATGAATATTAAATAATTGTTCTTCAACTCCAGAAATGTGGAGACCAAAAGGCACCACCTAGTGACTGGAAGCCTGTACTTACACAGCATGCACAAAGAATATTTTCTTTTTTTAATAAACATTTTATTGAGGTATTTTTGGTATAGTAACAACAACAAAATAAACAATATACATGAAACCATAAACATAGTGCAAAAGCCATCTACCTTTCGCACAGGTCACACCCTTATTAACCCCTGACTCTAATCTCGCGCCCCACCCCCGACGATTAATTTTCCGCAAAGAAGTCGACGAGCGGTTGCCATCTCCGGGCGAACCCGAGTAGTGACCCTCAAGGCAAACTTGATTTTCTCCAAACAGAGAAAGCTAGCCATGTCCGATAGCCAGGTCTCCGCCTTCGGGGGCTTGGAGACCCTCCAAGCTAATTATCCGTCTCTGGGCTACCAGGGAAGCCAAGGCCAGAACGTCTGCCTCTTTCTCCTCCTGGATTCCCGGGTCCTCCGACAGCTCGAAAATCGCCACCTCTGGACTCAGCGCCACCCTTGTTTTTAACACCGTGGACATGGTATCTGCAAACCCCTGCCAAAATCCCCTAAGCTTCGGACATGCCCAGAACATGTGGACACGGTTCACTGGTCCTCCTGCACATTTTGCACACCTGTCTTCCACCCCAAAGAAGCTGCTCACCCAGGCCACTGTCATGTGAGCCCGATGAACGACCTTGAATTGTATCAGGCTGAGCCTGGCACATGTTGCGGACGCGTTGACTCTACTCAACGCATCTGCCCAGAGACCATCTTCTATCTCACCTCCCAGCTCTTCCTTCCACTTGCGCTTCAGCTCCTCGGTCTGCCTCTCCTCCGACCCCATAAGCTCCTTATAAATGTCCGAGATGCTCCCTTCTCCTATCCACCCTCTGGAAACTACCGTGTCCTGAGTCCCCCTTAGCGGTAGGACCGGGAAGGTTGACACCTGTTTACGAAGCAAGTCCCACACCTGCAGTTTCCCCTCGCCAACCCAAACTTTTCCTCCAATGCCCTCGTACTCGGAAAGCTCCCCTCTATGAACATATCCCCCATCCTCTCAATCCCAGCTCTCCGCCAGAACCGGAATCCCCGTCCATACGCCCCGAGGCAAACCGGTGATTATCACAGATTGGGGCCCAGACCGATGCTCCCACTGCTCCCACATGCCTCCTCCATTGGCTGCAAACTCTCAGGGCCACCACCACCACTGGACTGGTGGAGTACCGTGCCGGCAGGAGCGGCAGAGGCGCAGTTACCAACACCCCCAGACTGGTGCCCTTACATGAAGCCGCCTCCATACGCACCCATGCCGACCCCTCCCCCACCATCCACTTCCTGATCATGGCTATATTAGTCGCCCAGTAATAGTTGCTAAAATTTGGCAGCGCCAGCCCGCCCTCTCCCCGACTCTGCTCAAGCATTACCTTCCTTACTCACAGGGTCTTACCTGCCCAGACGAAGCCTGTGATCACTCTGTTGACCCGCTTAAGAAAGGACAGCGGAATAAAGATGGGGAGACGCTGAAATATAAATAGGAATCGCGGGAGGACAGTCATCTTCACCGTTTGCACCCTCCCAGCCAGAGACAACGGAAGCGCATCCCATCTCCGAAAATCATCCTTCATTTGGTCCACTAGCCGGGCCAGATTCAATTTATGCAGCCGGTCCCATTCCCACGCCACTTGGATGCCTAGGTACCTAAAGCTTCCCTCTACTAACCTAAAAGGCAGCTCTCCTAGTCGCCTCTCCTGTCACCTCGCCTGGACCATAAACATCTCACTCTTTCCCATATTAAGCTTATACCCCGAAAATCGGCCAAATTCCCCATGAATCCTCATGATTTCTTCCATCCCCGTATAGAAGCAGGTCATCCGCATAGAGTGAAACCCTGGCTCCACCGGACCAGTCCTCTCCAGCCCCTTGAGGCTCTCAGAGCAATTGCCAACGGCCCTATAGTCAGCGCAAACTAGTGGGGAGAGGGGGCATCCCTGTCTCGTCCCCCGGTGCAGCCTAAAATAGTCCGATGTTGTTCTATTCGTCCGTACACTTGCCACAGGAGCCTGATACAGTAACCTGACTCAGTCAATAAAGCCCTGCCCGAATCCGAACCGTCCCAATATCTCCCACAGATAATCCCATTCTACCTGATCAAAAGCCTTTTCTGCATCCATTGCGAACACGACCTCCATCTCCCGACCTTCCGGGAGCATCATGATCATATTTAACAGCCTACTTACATTGGCCACCAACTGTCTGCCCTTAACAAACCCAGTCTGGTCCTCCCCAATAACGTCCGAAACACAATCCTCGATCCTGGAGGACAAGATTTTGGCCAGCAACTTGGCATCTACATTCAACAGGGAAATCGGCCTGTAGGACCCACACAGCTCTGCGTTCTTGTCCCGCTTAAGAATCAGCGAAATCGACTTCGCCAAGAGAGAGGGGCTGGTGCCGAACGGAGGACTTTTTGGACTTGGGTTAATAAGACACAGTGATGTTTACACATTTTTCTGGTGCTATGTGGGGTTTTTCCTTTTCCTGGTC
Source organism: Scyliorhinus torazame (assembly GCF_047496885.1). Lineage (NCBI taxonomy): Eukaryota > Metazoa > Chordata > Chondrichthyes > Carcharhiniformes > Scyliorhinidae > Scyliorhinus > Scyliorhinus torazame. Next base: position 205,292,820 of record NC_092718.1, read on the forward strand.
TTTCTGTTTCCCTCCTGTACTTGAGTTTTTGTTGGGATACAAGAGGGAGGTTAAGGGATATGGTGCTGCTTTTTGTGCTCGGATTGGGGGGGGGTTGGAAATGCCTGTTACTTATTCTGTTTTATTTCATTTGCACTAGCGTTAGGGTTTTCTTTGTTTCTCGTTTTGTTTGTTTCAGTTCAGAGCAATTGCTCAAGGGTGGCTGGTTTGGGGAAGCGGCGTTGATGGGCTGGGGGGGATGGGTCAGAGGGAACAATGGGTGAGAGACTTGTTGGCGCCGGAGTCGAGAGCCACCAGGCTAGCTGGGTGAGCTGGTCTACGGAAGCCAGGTTTTGGGGGGGGGGGGGTGTATTTAGTTAGTTTATGGGTGTTGTTGTTGTTCGGGGGAGGGGGGGGGGGGGAAGAGAGAGAGAGAGAGAGGGATAGTTGTTCTGCTGACAAGGGAGGGACTTAGGAGGTCGGAGGCTGCCCGGAGGCGGGCCAGGGGAAGCGCGACACAGGGGCTGGGGGTGGTTCCAAGTAAGGTGATGGCTGATCGGCAGGGGGGGGGGGGGGCACGGTGCCCTCAACTAGGCTGATCACCTGGAACGTTAGAGGGTTAATTGGGCCGGTAAAGAGGGCGCGTGTGTTCGCGCATCTGAGGGCGCTGAAAGGGGACGTGATAATGCTTCAGGAGACTCATCTGAAAGTAGCTGACCAGGTCAGATTGAGGAAGGGCTGGATTAGCCAGTTCTTCCACTCGGGGCTGGACACTAAAACCAGGGGGTTGCGATTTTGGTCAACAAATGGGTGCAATTTGAGGAGGGCAGCACAATCTTGGATGGGGAGGCAGATTTGTCATGGTGAGTGGCAAGCTTGAGGGGATGAGGGTAGTCTTGGTCAATGTATATGCCCCAAATTGGGATGATGTGGAGTTTATCAAAAGACTGCTGGGGAAGATACCTGACCTGGACTCGCACAGGCTGATTATGGGAGGGGATTTTAACACAGTCCTTGACCCCCGGTCGTGCTCAAGAACGGGTAAGGTGCAGGCAATGGCGAAAGAACTGAGGGGGTTCATTAAGCAAATGGGGGGGGGGGGGGGGGGGGGGGGGGAGTTGATCCATGGAGGGCTAGTCGGCCACGGGGAGGGAGTTTTCGTTCTACTCACATGTCCATAAGGTGTATTCCCGAATTGATTTTTTCATCATGAGCAGGGATTTGTTAGCGGGGGTGATAGACGTAAACTATTCGGTGATCGCTTTTTCGGACCATGCCCCGCACTGGGTTGATCTGCAGGTCTGCAAAATAAGTTTTTCAGCTCCCTCAATGGAGGCTGGAGGTCGGTTTGTTGGCGGACGAGGCGGTGTGTGAGAGGATGAGGAAATGTATGCAAAACTACCTGCAGGTCAATGACACAGGGGCAGTCTCAGCGGCGGTCCTCTGGGAAGCGCTGAAGGCGGTGGTGAGAGGGGAGCTGATTTCGATCAGAGCAGATAGGGACAGAACGGACAGGGCCGAAATGGACCGACTGGTAAGGAAGATCATACAGACAGACAAGAGATATGCGGAGACCCCGAGGGAAGAGCTATTAAGGGAACGACGAAGGCTACAGACTGAGTTTGGGGTGTTGTCCACAGGTAAGGCTGTGGAGCAGCTTAGGAAGGAGAGGGGTGCAATTTACGAGCACAGGGCGAAAGCCAGGAGAATGCTGGCACAGCAGCTGAGTAAGAGGGAAGCGGCCAGGGAAAGAGAGAAATATTGGTGGGCTTGAGGGCCATGCAATTGGGTAAAGCCCCGGGGCCGGATGGGTATCCGGTGGAGTTTTACAAAAGGTTCTCCCGAGATAGTGGGGCCGGTGCTGGTTAAGGTTTTTTATTATGACGCAAGAGACAGAGGGGTGTTACCCCCGACGATGTCGCAGGCCACCATCTCCCTGATACTGAAACGGGACAAAGACCCGGAGGCATGTGGGTCCTATAGGCTGATCTCTGCTCAACGTAGATGCTAAGATTCTGGCCAAGCTCTTGACGGCTAGGATTGAGGACTGTGTGCCAGACGTCATTATGGAAGAGCAAACCAGGTTCGTCAAGGGCAGGCAGCTGGTGGCCAACCTAAGAAGGCTGCTGAATGTGATTATGATGCCCCCGGAGAGTAAGGAGGTTGAGGTCGAGGTGGTGCAATGGATGCAGAGAAGGCTTTCGGCCGGGTTGAGTGGGACTATCTGTGGGAGGTATTGGGACGTTTTGGGTTCGGGGAGGGCTTTATCGACTGGGTCAGACTGTTGTACCAGGCTCTGGAGGAGAGTGCGAGGACGAACAGGACGACATCTGACTATTTCAGACTGTACCGTGGGGCAAGGCAGGGATGTCCCCTCTCCCCACTGCTGTTCGTATTAGTAATAGAGCTGCTGGCAATTGCCCTAAGAGCATCTAGGGGCTGGTATGGGGGAGAGGGGGTGGGGGGGGGGGGGGGGGGGGGGGGGGGGGGGTACAGAGTTTCATTATACGGCGATGACCTGCTCTTATACATCACGGATCCAGTGGCTGGGATGGATGAAATCATGGGAATCCTGAAGGAATTCGGCCGGTTCTCGGGGTACAAACTGAACATGGCAAAGGGTGAGTTGTTTGTAGTGCAGGTGAGGGGCCAGGAGTGTAGGTTGAGGGGGCTGCCGTTCAGGTTAGTGGGGGACAGTCGTAGATACTTAGGGATACAGGTGGCACGGGACTGGGGCCATCTGCACAAGTTGAACTTGTCTCGGTTGGTGGAGCAAATGAGGGCTGCGTTCTAGAGGTGGGATGTGCCCTCACTGACACTAGCGGGGAGAGTGCAGACGGTTAAAATGACGATCCTCCTGAGATTCCTGTTCGTTTACCAGTGTCTCCCCATTTTCATTCCACGGTCTTTTTTCAAGAAGGTTAATAAAATGATTATGGGATTTGTGTGGGCAGGAAAGTCCCCGCAGGTGAAAAAGGGGATGCTCGAGAGGAACTGAGGGGAAGGGGGTTGGCGCTGCCAAACTTTAGTAATTACTACTGGGCGGACAACATAGCTATGGTAAGGAAGTGGATCGTGGGTGCGGAGTCGGTTTGGGGGCGAATGGAGGCCGCTTCGTGGAGGGGGACCAGTTTGGCGGACCTGGTTACGGCGCCCCTGCCGCCTCCGCCGGCACGGTACTCCACCAGCCCCATAATGGTGGCGACTTTGCGGATCTGGGGCTAATGGAGAAGGCACGTGGGGGGAATGGGAGCATCGGTTTGGTCCCCAATTTGCGACAATCACCGGTTTGCCCCGGGGAATATGGACGGTGCATTCCGAGCATGGCGGGGGGCGGGGATTGAGAGGATGGGGGATTTGTTCTTGGAAGGGAGCTTCCCGAGCATGAGGGTGTTAAAGGCGAAATTTGGGTTGATGAGAGGGAATGAGTTCAGGTACCTGCAAGTGCGGGACTTTCTACGCAGACAGATTCCATCCTTCCCACGCCTGCCACTTAGGGGGGATCCAGGATAGGGTGGTGTCCAGTGGATGGGTTGGGGGGCGGGGCGGGGGGAGAAGAGGGTCTCAGATATATATAATGAACGTATGGGAGCAGAGGAGTCACAGACCGAGGAGCTGAAGCTTAAGTGGGAAGAGGAGCTCGGAGGTGAGATAGAAGAGGGCTTGTGGGCGGAGGCATTGAGCAGGGTAAACGCAACCGCAACATCCGCCAGGCTCAGCCTGATTCAATTTAAGGTTGTCCAGCGGGCCCACATGACAGTAAAGGATGAGTAAATTTTTCGGATTGGAGGACAGGTGCATTGGGATTAGGAGGGCCGGCGAACCATGTCCACATGTTTTGGGTATGTCCAAAACTCAGGGGGTACTGGCAGGGGTTCGCGGATGTTATGTCCTGGGTACTGAAAACAGGGGTGGTGATGAGTCCAGAGGTGGCTATTTTTGGGGGTTCGGAGGACCCGGGAGTCCAGGGGGAGGGCGAGGCTGACGTTTTGGCCTTTGCTTCCCTGGTAGCCCGGCGACGAATTCTGCTGCCGTGGAGGGACTCAAAACCTCCGAAGTCGGAGGCCTGGCTATCAGATATGGCGAGCTTTCTCGGTCTGCAGAAGATTAAGTTCGCTTTGAGAGGGTCACTGTATGGGTTCGCCCGGAGGTGGCAACCATTTATCGACTTCTTCGCGGAAAATTAATCGTCAGCAGGGGGGGGCGGGGAGAGAAGAGGGGTTAGGGTAACGGAGATTAGGGGGGGGTAGTTAGGCTGGTCCTTGTGAGAGGGGAGCTGGATTTCTTGCACCATAACGATTGTTTTTTGCACACTGTTTTATATTATTGTTGTTTATTGTGCCAAAACGTCTTAATAAAATTGTTTATCAAAAAAAAAAAAAAAGAATCAGCGAAATCGTTGCCTGTGACATGGTCGGGGCAGCAGCCCTCTTTCCCTTGCCTCATTGAACATCCTCAACAACATCGGCCCCGATATCCCCGAGAACTTTTTCTAAACTCCACTGGGTGCCCGTCCACCTTACCTGCCTGCATGGCCTTCAAGCCCTCCACTATCTCTTCCAGCCCGATTGGGGCCCCCAGCCCTTCTACCTGCTCCCCGTCCACCTTTGGGAAACTCAGCCCCTCCAAGAAGTGCGTCATTCCCTCCGGCCCCGTAGGGGGTTCCGACCTGTACAGCCTGCTGTAGAAATCCCTAAACGCCTTATTCACCCGTACTGAATCACCAACCAGGTTCCCATCTCCGTCCTTTACTTCCCCTATCTCCCTCGCTGCCTCCCTCTTCCTAAGCTGCTGTGCAAGCATTCTGCTGGCCTTCTCTCCATGTCCATAGAATGCCCCCCTCGCCTTTCTCAGCTGCTCCACCGCCCTCCCTGTGGTCCACAAGCTAAACTCCGCCTTTAACCTCTGCCGTTCCCTCAAAAGCCCTGCCTCTGGGGTCTCCGCATACCTCCTATCAATCTGTAGTATCTCCTTTACCAGTTGGTCCATCTCTTCCCTGTCCACCTTCTCCCTATGGGCCCGGATCGAGATCAGCTCCCCCCTGACCACTGTCTTCAGTGCTTCCCACACCACTGCTGCTGAAATTTTCCCCGTTTCATTGACCTGCAGATAGCTCTGAATGCATTTCCTCAGCCGCTCGCACATCCCTTCATCCGCCAAAAGTCCCGCATCCAACCTCCAGTGCGGGCGCTGGTTACTAACCTGCAGGTCAACCCAGTGCGGAGCATGGTCTGAGATTGTGATCGCCGAGTACCCCGTGTCCACCACCCCAGCCAGCAAGACCCTGCTCAAAATAAAGAAATCAATCTGGGAGAACACTTTATGCACCCCCTCTAGCTTCCCACGACAGAGACTATTCTACCTGCCTCAAACACCACCTGCTTATTGATCAGGATCGCGACCCCTCTAGCCTTTGAATCTAGTCCCGAGTGAAAGACCTGACTGACCCAGCCTTTCCTCATTCTAACCTGGTCCGTTACTCTAAGGTGCATCTCCTGCAACATTACCACGTCCACCTTCAATCTCCTAAAATGCGCGAACACACGTGCCCCTTTGACGGGCTCATTTAACCCTCGAACATTCCAGGTGATCCACGCCACCACCGGTCCATCCCCATGCAGCCCCCGCCCCCAACCTCCTCTCTGTCCCTCAGCCCAAGTCCCTCCCTCGTCAGCAGAACACTCTCCTCCTCCTCTCCCCTCTCTTCTCCCCTCCTCTCCCCTCTCCTCCCCCCCCCCCCCCCCCCCCCCCAGTACCAACACCCTGTAACCCAACCCCTTTACTAAACCAAACATATGCACACCCCCCACTGTGCTTCCATGAGCTAGCTCGCCCAGCTAGCTTGGTGGCCCCCATCCCGGGCGCCGTCTCCCACCTATTGTTCCCTCCCCACACCGCTCATACAAACTCCAATATCAAACAATCCCCACACAATTGCCCAACAGAAAAACACCAAAATCTAAACAAGCACACCTCCATACCCCAACAGTGCAAATGAAAACCTTAACTCACTCAGCTCTACCGCTGGTTCCAAATCAATGCAAACGGCATCACAAACATCTTCCATGAAACGCAAAATGAGAAACTTTTTACAAAAACAGAGAAACAAAAAGAAAAAAACAAAAACATGAACGTTGCAGCCAAGTTCAAAAGTTCTCAATCCATCACCAGCCCTTTCTTTTTCGCAAAGTCCAACGCATCCTCAGGCGACTCGAAGTAGAAGTGCTAATCCTCATGCGTGACCCAGAGACGGGCTGGATATAACAGTCCAAACTTCACCTTTTTCTCAAAAAGGATCGACCTGATCTGGTTGAAGCCTGCTGCTCTCCTGGCCATCTCTACACCCAGGTCCTGGTAAACTCGCAGGATGCTATTGTCCCATTTACAGCTCAGTGTCTGCTTGGCCCACTATAGAATGCGCTCCTTATCCGAGAACCTGTGGAATCTCACCACCATTGCCCTTTGGGGGGGGGGGGGGGGTCCTCCCATTTGCGGCTTCCTCGCGAGTGCTCTGTGAGCCCGATCCACCTCCAAGGGCCGGGAGAATGCACCATCCCCCAGCAGCTTCACAAACATGTCTGCGATGTATGCCCCAGCGTCCGTTCCTTCGGACCCCTCCGGGAGCCCGACGATTCTTAGGTTCTGCTGGCGGGACCTATTCTCTATGTCCTCCACCTTCTCCAGGAGCTTCTTCTGCTGGTCCCTCAGCATCCCCACCTCCAGCTCCACCGCAATCTGATGTTCCTCATGCTCAGCCAGCACCTTCTCTACTTTCTGGATCGCCCGATCCTGGGCATCCAATCTATGCTCCAACCGCTCAATCAACTCTTTTACCAGGTCCAAGCAGTCCCGTTTCTGCGTAGCAAAACCTTTCTGAATGACTTGCATAAGCTGCTCCATAGACTGCTGGGTCAACAAGCCAGATTTCCGAACCTCCGCCATGCTGTCCTCTGTTGCAGCTACAGCCCAAGCCTCCTCTATCTTTTTGTTTCTGCTCTTACGAACACTTCCAGTCCTTCTCTCCATGCACCAAAGTGGAAATTCAGTAAACAATTGCCACTAACATCCGTTTTACAATTCAAGTCCGGTAGAAAAAACAGGGGAAAGATCAAAAGTCTGACCAGAGTGAGAGCCACCAAATGTGCGACTTACTCCTTCATAGCCGCCACCGGAAGTCATGCACACAGAATATTGACATACACCTTTCCCTTATAAAAAGCTGATCCAGAAGTATTACTCCAAAATTGTGATCGGGGAAAATGTGACGGATACTGCTGAGAGCACTGTGAACCAGTCTAGTGAGGACAGGAAGCTTTGATGTGAAAGGTAGCATTATCAGAATACATACAACATCAACTGAGAAACTGGGAGTCTTTGCAGAAATTAAAGTGGGAAAAAGGGTGGTTATGGGAGTTGATGGGCTGATTACTATCTCCAGGATTTGAGACAGAAGTCAAAGAAGGGACAGAAAGAATTGGAGATGGGCTATGTGAAGATGATGGAAGGGTGGAAACAAAGTTGATGTAATTTTTCAGTTTGAAGCAGAAGGAATAAGAATAGTGATACAGTCATCAATGTGTTGGACAAAGATGGTGGGCAGGCGGAGGATGAGTGAGTAGGACTGGAGTGGATGTACATACATATTGGATTTTTTTTTTGATCAATGACTCCCCTCAACTGTATCTGTCCCATTTCCTGAACTTCTGCTTTCCTTCCTAGAACCATAATTGGGTCTTCCCTTGCCCAGATCTTCAACCTCACCAGCCTGCATATCAGTGTTCCCTCTAAGCTGTCCAACCACAGCAACTGGAAATTTGCTGTGAAGAGAAACACGCCATGCATAAGCAGTGTTCCCTTTAAAATGCACACAAGCAGTCCCTGTGGTGATCTTAAAGTGATTGCGCAGTGAAACAGTGGGGGCACACAGAAAGAAAGGAGAAAACACCGTTCCACATTAAATAGACTATCCTCCACCAATTCCACCACCTCACTGCAACGAGAATGCTTCTCCAGGATACCCGAGTCCACTCTTGAACCACCCGCAACACCACCTCCCCTCACAAGCACAGGTGATGCGTTATCTCCCCTTTTACGTCCCCTCTTCCTATCACCCCGGATTCCAGACATTGCTTCCAGATGAAATAGCGATTTACTTGTACCTTTAATTTATTATAAATGCAGTCACTGCTCATGATGTGGTCGCCTTTACATTGGACACACCAAACATTGGCATTCCACAAAACGATTACTGAATCTATGTTCAGTCAGCAAGGGTGACCTTGTGTTTACAATGGCCCGTCAGTTTAATTATCTGCTCCACTCCCATTACTTCTGTTCTTTGTCCCCCAACACCAAGGAAAGTTTGAGCTACAGTATCTGATCTTTCAATTAAGCACTGCACAACCTTCTGGACTCAATGTCATGTTCAACAATTCCAGATCATAACTGCTTCCATTTTTTGGCCAGCTGTTTGGGATGATTGATATTCCTATCTCATTTGTCCCATTACTGACCTTCTTTGCCTTGCCCCATCATCCCTTTTGTCATAGTCTCTCCTGCCTTCATCCCATCACAGACCTTCACTTGTTCCTTCTCCCCTTTATCCACCCACACTGACCCTCGCACCCCGCTCCCTCACTTCCTTAAAACTTGGCATATCTCAAAATCATATCCGTTTTTCATGAAAGGTCAACGATCTGAAACGATCTTTCTCTTGCTACAAATGCTGCCTGACCCGAGTATTTCTGCATTTTCCAACTACATTAGTTTGATTGCGTATATTATCTCAAGATTGGGCAAACAGACCACCATGTTCCCATAAAACATTCCAAATAGAGATATTAGAATAAGATTAAACATTTAAAAAAAAAAAATCAGATTATTGTCTTAAATGTGTTCATTAAAGATTTTACTTGGAAAACCTAAAGACTTTTCCAAATAATTGAGTGTTTTCACAATGGCTCGGTAGCACAAGTTGCTTCACAGCGCCAGGGATCCGGGTTTGATTCCCGGCTTGGGTCACTGTCTTTGCAGAGTCTTCACGTTCTCCCCGTGTCTGCATGAGTTTTCTCCGGGTGCTCCGGTTTCCTCCCACAAGTTCCGAAAGATGTGCTTGTTAGGTGAACTGGATTTTCTGAATTCTCCCTCAGTGTACCTGAACAGATGCCGGAATGTGGCGACTAAGGGCTTTTCACAGTAACCTTGTTGCAGTGTCAATGCAAGCTTACTTGTGGCACTAATAAAGATTATTAAACTGCATTTTCAATGTGCGATTTTCATTATTTCCCAGCTAGCGATCCTTGTCACAGGAGTTGGAAGGGGGAAAAAGGTGTTTTGTCCTAATCCTGAGCACGTGGTTTCTGATCTATCTCCAAAATACTTTGAAAGAAACACAAGATTTAATTCTCAAATCTGCTATGAAATAAGTGATGAATTTATATCACAACTGTTTTTTATGAACTTAGAAACATAGAAAATAGGAGGCGGAGGTCATTCGGCCCTTCAAGCCAACACCACCATTCATTATGATCATGGCAGATCATCCATCTCAATAGTCTAATCCCACCTCCCCCCCCCATATCCTTTGATTCCCTTCACCCAAGTGTTATATCTAACTGCTTCTTGAAAACATGCAATGTGATGGACTCAACTACTTCCTGTGGCAACAAATTCCACAGGCCGACCACACTCTGGGTGAAGAAATTTCTCATCTCTACCATATATCGGTGACCCCTGGTTCTGGACACATCCATTTCGGGAACATCCTTCCTGCATTTACCCTGTCTAGTCCTGTTAGAATTTAATACGTTTCTACGAGATTCCCCCCATATTCTTCTGAGCAGTGAATACAATCCTAACTGATTCAGTCTCTCCTTATATATCAATCCCACCATCCCAGGAATCAGGTGGGTAAACCTTCGCTGCACTCCCTCTAGAGCAAGAGCATCCTTCCTCAGATAAGGAGACCAAAACTTCATACAACATTCCGGGTGTGACCTTGCCAAGGCCCTGTATAATTGCAGCAAGACATCCCTGCTGCTGTACTCGAATCTTCGCTACGAAGGCCAACATACCATTTGCCTGCTTTACCGCCTGCTTACCTTCAGTGACTGGTGTACGAGGAACCCAGGTCTCGTTGCACATTCCCCTTTCCTAATTTATGGCTATTCAGATAATAGTCTGCTCTTTCGTTTTTGCTACCATTTGCCATTCATTTGCCCACTCTCAACTTTTCCAAATCACACTGAAGGATCTCTGCATCCTCCTCACAGCTCACCCTCCCACTCAACTTGGTTCATCTGAAAAGACCCATTAATTCCTACATTTGGTTTCCTGCCTGCCAACCAGTTTTCTATCCATCTCAATATACTAACCCCAATCTCATGCGCTTTAATTTTACACACTAATCTCTCATGCAGCACTTGGCCAAAAGCTTTCTGAAAGTCCAAATATATGCATCGGCAAGTCTACTAGTTACATCCTCGAAGAATTCCAGTAGATTTGTCAAGCATGATTTCCCCTTCATAAATCGATGCTGACTCTGTCTGATCCTGCCACGATTTTTTAAGTGCTCGGTTATAAAATCTTTGATAATGGATTCTAGAATTTTCTCCACTACTGACATCATGCTTATTGATCTTAAATCCCTTTTTAAATAGTGGAGTTACATTAGCTACCCTCCAATCTGCATGAACTGTTCCAGACTCTTATAGAATCCTGGAAGATGACTACCAATGCATTCACTATTTCTAGAGCCACTTCCTGAAGTACTCTGGGATGTCGATAATCAGGCCCTGGGAATTTATCAGCCTCAATCCCTTCAATTTCCCCAATACAATTTCTCGATGGTATTTATCTCCTTTAGTTCCTCTGTAGTCCCTGACATTTCTGGCATCTGATTTGTGTCCTCATTTGTGAAGACAGAATCAAAGTGTGTTTAGTTGCTCAGCCATTTCTTTGTCCCCTATCATAAATTCCCCTGATTCTGACTGTAAGGGATTTACATTTGTCTTCACCAATCTTTTTCTCTTCACTTATAGAGGCTTTTACAGTCAGTTTTTATGTTTCCTGCAAGCTTACTCTCAGACTCTATTTTGCCCATCTTAATCAATCCCTTGGTTCTCCTTTGCGGAATTCTAAACTGCTCCCAATTCTCAGACCTTTTGTTTTCCTAGGCCAATTTATATGCTTCCCTGAATCGAATACCATCTCGAACTTCCCTTGTAAGCAATGGATTGGCCACCGTCCGATTTTAATTTTGTGGCAGACAGGAATAAACAATTGTTGCCATCCCCTCCATGCATTCCTTGAATGTTTGCCATCGCCTAGCCACTGTCATCCCTTTGAGTAACATTTGCCAATCTATCATAATCAACTTGCGCCTCATACCATCATAGTTTCCTTTATTAAGATTCATGACCCTAGTCTCAGAATCAACTACTTCACTCTCTATCTTGATGAAAAATTCCATCATTATGGTTGCTTATCCCTAGGAGTCTGGCACAACTCGATTGCCAATGATTTTGTTCTCATGTTAAAGAAAAATAAAAGCAACATGTGAAAAGCCTTCAGAGTAGCGCAGAAGAGCTATGCACTTTTTTTCTAATGGGCAGAAAACAGGTCATAGAGAGATTTGGCTGTATACATTCAATCAAATCTCAAACAATGAAGTTGAACAAGTTTTAATATAAAAACATGAAATAGAAACTGCACAAGCAAACTGTGCTTTGAGGTAGTGTGTGAACTTTAAAATAAAATAAGAGATAATTTTGGAAATTCCCCATCAGGAAATTGTGCATCCTCATCCCAGGTTTTCGGTCCAATAATTTAGTCAAGTCATACTTAAATGCTGATAGCACGAAAAAGGTTAAGAATCTGATGACTATGGGCATATTGGTGGTTGGAGTACCTGGCAGGAAGGAACATGTGGAAATTGGATCCGAATAGCTTCAATGAGATGAAAGGCTGTTTGGCCCCATTCTTGTTGAATTCCTCCCTAATGCTATCATTGTCACATTTGCTAACTGTTCCAAAACTCCACCCTGAGCCTGGCTGCATCTCAAGATCTCCCTCAGAATTCCTCCCTTCTCCACGCCTACCAGTGCTCCCTTCTCCCCTGTAACATACCATCAGTGCTCCCAAATCCAATAACGACTATTAATGGATTGCAATAAATATCTTTAATCCCGCTATATCCTGGGAATCTCTTCCCAGCATCTTCGCAGTGTTCGTATACCTTCCACCCATCTAACATCGCAGTTCTTGGCAAATTCACAAGGGACATGCCCTAGACCCAACCATCTTCAACTGCTTCATCAATGACCTTCTTTCCATCATAAGGTCAGTTGATGCTTGCACAATGTTCATTGGCGAATCTTCAGATAATGAAGCAGTCCATGTCCAAATGTAACATAGTCTGGACAATATTCAATCTTGGGCTGACAAGTGGCAAGTAACATTTATGTCACACAAGTGCCAGGCAATGACCATCTCCAACGAGAGAATCTTACCATCACCCCATGACATTGAATTGTATTGCCATCACTGAATCCCCCACAATTAACATCCTGGGCGTTATCATTGACCAGAATCTGAACTGAACTAGCCATATAAACACTGTTGCTCCAAGTGCAGGTCAGAGGCTAGGAATCTTGTGGCGAGTAACACCTTCTAACTCCCCAAAGCCTGCCCACAAACAAGGCACAAGTCACAAGTGTGATGGGATACTCTCCATTTGCCTGGATGAGTGCAGCTCCAACAACACTCAAGAAGCTTGACACCATTCAGGATAAAGCAGCCAGTTTAATTGGCACCCCATGCACAAACATTTACTCCCTCCGTACCTGACAAACAGTGGCAGAAGTGTCTCCCATCTAGAACATGCACTGCAGGAATTCAACAGGGTTATTTCTAGAATTTATAGATTTCATAGAATTTACAGTGCAGGAGGCCATTCGGCCAATCGAGTCTGCACCGGCTCTTGGAAAGAGCACCCTACCCATGGTCCACACCTCTACCCTATCCCCATAACCCAGTAAACCCACCCAACACTAAGGGCAATTTTGGACACTAAGGGCAATTTATCATGGCCAATCCACCTAACCTGCACATCTTCGGACTGTGGGAGGAAACCGGAGCACCCGGAGGAAACCCACGCACACAAGACTCGGGTCTTGGCTCGCTTACCCACAATCTTCTGTTCATTGCATTTTATGATCATAACACTAAAATCACAAGTTCAAAAGAATACGGTTTCTATTCCAAACAATCCAATTGGTTCACAGTCAAAGTCTGGTGACATCACATCAACTGGGTGGAGGATTTAGCTGTGATGTGGCTTGGATGTAATTGGGATGAGAAAGAATTAGTTTTGTTTTCTTGCCAATAGCCCACACAGTCAATGCTACCGTGTGCTTTATAACTCTGAAGCAATTAGGCAGCGCCTTGCAAACCACATCGAGAAGGGCAAGGGTAGTATTCACATGGTAACAGCACAACCTGGAAGTTCCCCTCCAAGTCATTCACCATCCCGACTTGGAAATATATTGCAGATCCTTCACAGTCACTGGAACTCCACCCTTATCAGCACCATGGGTGTTCCGACACCACATGGACTACGGTAGTTCAAGACGACAGCTGATTACCACCTTCGAGGGCAATAAGGGAGTAGCATAAATGCAGTTCATACTGAACAGAAATAGCTAGAGCAGCAGTTTAAATAATATTCATTAATATTGAAAAACATATTACATCACCTTACAGAAAATGAAGCCACTTTCAGAAGTCATCAACGCTACTTGTATTGGATCTGCAGCCAGTTAGATGACATTATAGTTTCTTGGTGTGCCTTTGGAAGGCAAACATTCCTTGTTGAGATAGGAGCACAAGACTACGGCTACCTTCTGGTAACTCAGCTAAATGATCACTGTTTTAACAGTGAGCCTGACAACAGAACCGAATAATGTCCACGCAAGGTGCAAATGTTCGAGTTTCATTGAGTTGTTGGACATTAATCAGGAGCAAAAATCCCTGCCAATTTTCTCTCCCCTAACCTTTATGAAATGAGCAGCCTGATATGGAACATGATAGAAATTGATTGTAACTATCTTTTTCTACTTAACTTTGAAGCATGGTGTATCTGAAAAATCCAAACTAAGAAGTTCACTACTAGATGTTTCCTTCACTTAGCTGGCTGTGTGTCTTTTTTAGCATCTACTTACTAAGGGTTATGAGATCTCAAACTCCAGACACAGCTTCTGGACCATAAAACTTGTCTCACTTAAATATCATAACTATATTAATTTCCCCACCAAAAAGAGACAGTGTTAAAAGAATTCACAAAAGCTGAAGCATTTATTCTCCTCCCAAGTAACAGTAGCACATAAAACATTCCACTACAACACTACTGTCAGTTTTTGAAGAGGGTTATGGAAAGTACACAGGGATGGGGAGAATGGGATGTGATGCATGCAGGTTATGTGCACCTTTGGTCAGTACTTGAAGAAACAATTACAGTGATATGGGCAGAGTTGAGAGTTTAGAGTAACTGGATTGCTCTTTGAAAGAGCTGGACCTTTTTTGTTCCTAATACACAAATGATTTGAAGGAAAATTTAGCTGGTCTGATTAGTAAATTTGCAGTTGCTTATAACGAAGAGGATTGTCAGAGGATACGGCAGGATACAGATTGGTTGGACACTTGGGCAGAGAAATGGCAAATGGAGTTTATTCCGGACAAATAGGAGGTAATGCATTTTGGACGGTCTAAATACAGGTGGGTATTATACAGCAAATGGCAGAACCCTTGGGAGTATTGACAGGCAGGGAGATCTGGGCGCACAGGTTCACAGATGGCTGAAAATGACAACGCAGGTGGATAAGATAGTCGAGAAGGCATATGCTTGCCTTCATCAGTCGGGCATCGAGTAGAAAAATTGGCAAGTCATGCTGCAGTTGTACAGAACTTTAGGGCATATTTGGAATTTTGCGCACAATTCTGGTCTCCACACTACCAGAAGGATGTGAATACTTTGGAGAAGGTATAGAAGAGGTTTTCCAGGATGTTGCCTGGTTTGGAGGGTATTACCTACGAGGAGAGGTTGGGTAAACTTGGATTGTTTTCACTGAAATGACAGAGGTTGAGGGGCAACCTGATAGAGGTTTATAAAATCATGAGTGGCATGGACAGAGTGGATAGTCAGACGCTTTTTCCTAGGGTGGAAAATCAATTACTAGGAGACATAGGTTTAAGGTGCGAGGGGCAAAGTTTAGAGAAGATGTGCAAGACATGTTTTTTTTTTATATACACAGAGGGTTGTGGGTGCCTGGAACATGTTGCCGGGGGGTGGTGGAAGCAGATACAATAGCAACGTTTAAGAGGCATCTTGATGAATACATGAATAGGATGGGAATAGAGGGATATGGACCCCAGAAGTGAAGGAGGTTTTAATTTAGACAGGCATCGTGATCGGTGCAGGCTGGAGGCCGTAGGGCCTGTTCCTGTGCTGTACTGTGCTTGGTTTGATATTCTGATGCAGAATTTTCTGCAACACAATTCCTAGTCTGTGCAGATTGGTATTTATCCACCCCTCTTCTTAGTGCAGAACAGCCACCGCTCCATGGCCAAGTCAATTTTGTAAACTTGTTCCCAATTCTCCACAACTATAAACGTTTATACTTTTAAGTATCTCAAGGTCTGAACAAAATAAACTGTTCAACTGTCCAATCAGTATTTTCCAATCCCCTTCTCATTAGGGTTTGCAGATTATTCAATCCCTTCAATAATGCAGAGGATGCTGCTTTTTTGCTCTTCACTTTCTAATGCAAAACACATCTGCAAATTAGTCAGCAATTCCAGTGAACACTGCAGCTTCCTTCCAGCCGTGGGTGCGGCATCATCACATAGTAACAAGGTAGTTAATGTGTTGAGTGCTTACAATTACAACACTGGTAAGCAAAGCAAATCATTGCTTAGTTTTACAAAATGGGTGTTAAGGACATGCTAATTTCGCCATTAAATTATCTGTATTTTAACCTCAAAATTAAAAATCAGAAGATGGCAACAAAGATCAAATTATGGTCAATTATGATAGGATATAGTTACTCCTGCACTGCAGCCTGGATGACGATTGTCTGGTTTAAAAGAGAGAATAAGTAGACATTGATTTTTTCCCCCAAAACCTGAAAATCATTACATCAGGTTGCTTCATGTACTGCAAATGGATTTTTTCCAACAACGTTAATGATACAGCTCATTCGCTTTTCCTTCAATATGCATTGCACAAACTACACGCCAGCTCTAAATATCTAATTTCATGTCATATGTTTTTAAATTGGAAGTTTTTTTTAAATGGAAAATAGAAAACCTGATTGCGAAACTAGCAGACATCTAACATATGCAAATCAACTAGACCTGGATTAGCTAGTTAATAGGGTTACCTGTATTTATTTTTCAATCAGAGTTGGAAATAAAAACACCCTAAACAATGGATGATCCTCTCGGGGTCTCTTGGTAGAGTCACAATGTCTCCAATTGTCGCGATAAATGATTTAAATTATTCTTTTTTAAAAATTTTCCAATTAAGGGGCAATTTAGCATGGCCAATCCACATTCCCTGCACATCTTTGGGCTATGGGGCTGAGACCCATGCAGACATGGGCAGAATGTGCAAACTCCACACAGACAGTGACTTGGGGCCAGGATTGAACTCGGGCCCTCAGCACTGTGAGACAGCAATGGTAACCACTGCGCCACCGTGCAGCACTGGATTTAAATTTTTCATGTCGTCCCCAGATAAAAAGCTAAAAGCAACTTGTAAACAAGGGGATTTTCTTGGTGGAACCAGGAACTCTGGCAATAAGGGGGTTACCTCCAATAGTCAGTCAGCTTGATTAGAACTTGGAGGCGGCACAGAAATAATTTCGGCCAAGAGCTATAAAATGGCTGAATGCGCTAACTGGGGGGAAACAGCCAGTCTTTCAGAGTCAGGTCAAGGTATGTAGAAGTCATTGGGAATCAGAGATGTTTATGACTTTTAAATCACTAAGCAAGAGGGCATTGAGGGCAAAGTTTGAAGTGAAGATTCCACAAATGTGAGGTTTTGAAGTCAAATTGAGGGTCAGTTAGCCAAAGATGAATGCAAGGATCCCCATGAAACCTCATACCTCTGAAAATATTTGGAATACGGAGGAGAAAGCAAAGTGGATCTCAGCGAGCAGTGCCATACCATGGTTTGGTCCCAGGAGAAGTGAATGAACCCTCACAAAACTGTGCAGTAAAAGGGAACTCTTGGGTGAAATTAAAAACTTGAACAGGGTTTGGGATCAAAGTCTTTACAAAAATAATTTCATGTTCGTCACGCTTGCTTCGGTTTTTTTTTTTCATATTCAGCAGTTTGTTTAGTCGAAAAAATGAATTATTTTGGCAGAAACATTTTACGAATCATTTAACATCAACAATCTCTATGGGGCTCCTAAAATTTTTTAGCTAAATGTGTAAATCAACACTTTCTGCTCACCATTTGTGGCAGCACGGTTGCGGCAGGGATGAGCTAGCCGCACGTTTCGGCGGCTCCAGCTCCAACGGAACTTCGGGCTCTTTTAAGAGCCCCAACGGGGACTTGGACGGCCGTAAAATCCGGTGCGAGGCGCGAGGGAAGGGAGTCCCCCCCGAAAGACGGAGGGAAAAACCGGCGCCGGAGGCTGCAGCCTCAAGAATCTGCAGCCAGAAGATCAGAGAGAGAGAGGGAGTGAAACAAAATGGCGGCGGAGAAACCACAGGTGACATGGGGGCCTGAGCAGGACGAGGTGGTGAGACGGTGCGTGGGCCTGCTGAAGAAGGAGGTAATGACCCCGTTGTTACAGGCAATTGAGGGGCTTAAGGAGACTTTAAAGACCCAGGAGACGGAACTTCGCGTGGTGGAGCAGAAGGTGTCAGGTATTGAGGACGAGGTCCTGGGCCTAGCGGTCAAGACTCAGACGCACGAGGCACTTCATAAAAAGTGTGCTGACAGGATTGAGGCCCTTGAAAATGGAGCGCGAAGGAAGAACCTTAGGGTACTAGGTCTCCCGGAGGGTGTGGAAGGAGTGGACTGTGGAGCGTACGCAAGTAAGATGCTGAGCTCACTGATGGGTGCTGAGGCCCCTGCGGGCCCCATGGAGGTGGAGTGGGCAAATCGGATCCTGGCGAGAAGACCAAAAGCGGGAGAACCACCGAGGGCGATAATCGTGCGATTCTACCGCCTTAAGGACAGAGAAGAGGTCCTGAGATGGGCCAAAAAGGTGCGGAGCAGCAGATGGGAGAATGCGGTGGTAAGGATCTACCAGGATTGGAGTGCGGAGGTGGCGAGAAGGAGGGCGAGCTTCAACCGAGCCAAAGAGGTTTTGCACAAAAGGAAGGTGAAGTTTGGGATGCTGCAGCCGGCAAGACTATGGGTCACGCATCAGGAGAGACATTATTATTTCGAGACGGCGGAGGAAGCATGGTCCTTCATCAATGAAGAGAAACTGGACCAGAACTGAGGGACTGATGCTGCAGGGAACTGTTATTGTTGTTATTATTGTTTTTGTTAATGGGATGGTGAAAGTTAAGCGAGAAGTAAACAGGGAAGGGGGGGGGACACTGGGGAAATGTGGGCGCCGGTGAGGGGGGAGAGGCGGGACATAGTCAGAGAATGGGGAAGGAGAGGGGGAGTGGAAAGGGAGCTGCGCCATAAGAGGCGGGACATGTAAAGGGATGTTCCCGCGCCAGAAAGAATAAGGCGGGAAAACAGGCGTAAGGCGGATGGGAGTTCCCTCACACCGGGGGGGCAGAGGAGCGAGCAGGAGTAGCCGGGGTCAGTTGAAGTCAGCTGACTTACGGAAGTGATATGGGGGGAGCAATCAAGCTAGATAGGGATCTAGTGGGTGGGGGGGGGGGGGGGGGGGGGGGGGAGGAAGAGCGAGAGAGAGAGAAGGGGACAACTGGGTTGCTGCTGTGGAAATCCAAAAGGAAATGGCTAAAGAGAAGGTGGTCGGGGGCGGAATGCGACGCTGGGGGAGCGAGCGGGAGCGCGGAGGCGGGATATGGGACTGGCCTAGAGAAGGTAATGGCTAGTCGACACGGGAGGGGTACAGGTAGCCCCCCAGTGAGGCTGATCACGTGGAACGTGAGGGGCCTGAATGGGCCGATAAAAAGGGCCCGAGCACTCGCGCATTTGAAAGGACTAAGGGCAGACGTGGTTATGCTCCAAGAGACGCACCTAAAGGTGGCGGACCAAGTTAGGCTAAGGAAAGGATGGGTGGGACAGGTGTTCCACTCAGGACTGGACGCAAAGAACAGAGGGGTGGCCATTTTGGTGGGGAAACGGGTAGCATTTGAAGCAAAGAACATCGTAGCAGATAGTGGAGGTAGATATGTAATGGTGAGTAGTAGGTTGGAGGGAATGGAGGTCGTGTTGGTTAATGTGTATGCCCCAAATTGGGACGATGCGGGGTTCATAAGACGGATGCTGGGGCGTATTCCGGACCTGGAGGCAGGAAATTTGATTTTAGGAGGGGACTTCAATACGGTGCTGGACCCTGGGCTAGATAGATCCAGCTCAAGGACTGGAAGAAGGCCGGCAGCGGCCAAGGTACTTAAGGGGCTTATGGACCAAATGGGGGGAGTGGATCCATGGCGATTTCTTAGACCCAGGGCTAGGGAGTATTCCTTCTTCTCCCACGTCCATAAAGTGTACTCCCGGATAGATTTTTTTGTTCTAGGAAGGTCGTTGATCTCTAGGGTGGAAGAAGCTGAATACTCAGCCATAGCGGTTTCAGATCATGCCCCACATTGGGTGGACCTGGAAGTAGGAGAGGACAGGGAGCAGAGAACACTCTGGCGATTAGATGTGGGACTGATGGCGGATGAGGGAGTGTGTGCAAGAGTGAGGGGGTGTATCGAGAGATACCTGGAGGTCAATGACGACGGCGAGGTCCCTGTGGGAGTGGTCTGGGAAGCACTAAAAGCGGTGGTCAGAGGAGAGCTGATTTCTATTGGGGCCCACAAAAGGAAAACAGAGGCCAAGGAAAGGGATAGATTACTGGGGGAGATTTTAAGGGTGGACAGGGAATTTGCAGAGACCCCTGAGGAGGACCTGTACAGGGAGAGGAGATGACTCCAGACCGAGTTTGACCGTCTGACCACCAGAAAGGCGGAGGTACTGTGGAGGAAGGCACAGGGGAGGAGGTATGAATATGGGGAAAAGGCTAGTCGCCTGTTGGCGCACCATCTGCGAAAGAGGGCAGCAGCGAGGGAGATAGGAGGAATTAGGGATGAAAGGGGAGACACCGTGCGAAGGGCAGGAAAGATAAATGGGGTGTTTAAGACCTTTTATGAAGAACTGTATAGGTCTCAGCCCCCAGAGGGAGAGGAGGGGATGCGGCAGTTCCTGGATCAGTTGAGGTTCCCGAAAGTGGAGGAGCAGGCGGTGGCAGGCCTGGGGGCGCCGATTGAGGTGGACGAGATTATTAAGGGACTGGGAAGCATGCAAGCAGGGAAGGCCCCGGGGCCAGACGGGTTCCCGGTGGAATTCTACAGAAAATATGTGGACTTGTTGGCCCTGTTGTTGGCGAGGACGTTCAATGAGGCCAGGGAAGGGGGGACACTACCCCCGACAATGTCGGAGGCGACGATATCGCTAATTTTGAAGAGGGACAAAGATCCGATGCAGTGTGGGTCCTATAGACCTATTTCACTATTGAACGTGGACGCCAAACTGCTAGAAAAGGTGCTGGCATCGAGGATAGAGGACTGTGTCCCAGGGGTGGTGCACGAAGACCAGACAGGGTTCGTAAAAGGGAGACAATTGAATGTTAACGTGCGACGGCTATTAGGGGTGATAATGATGCCCTCAGTGGAGGGAGAGGCAGAGATAGTGGCGGCAATGGACGCAGAGAAGGCATTTGATAGGGTGGAGTGGGAGTATTTATGGGAAGTGTTAAGGAGGTTTGGGTTTGGGAATGGATTTATTCGCTGGGTTAGACTACTTTATGAGGCACCAACGGCAAGCGTAGTTACAGGTCGACATAGATCGGAGTATTTCCGATTATATAGGGGAACAAGACAGGGATGCCCACTGTCTCCATTGTTGTTTGCGCTGGCAATTGAACCTCTGGCCATGGCGCTGAGAGACTCCAGGAAATGGAGAGGGGTGACTAGAGGGGGAGAAGAACACCGAGTCTCGTTATACGCGGATGACCTACTGCTATACGTGTCGGACCCAGCGGGGGGGATGATAGAGGTTATGCGAATCTTGAGGAGGTTCGGGGAATTTTCGGGGTATAGGTTAAACATGGGGAGGAGTGAATTATATGTGATACATCCAGGGGACCAGAGTAGAGAGATAGAAGGCTTACCGCTAAGGAAAGTGGAAAGAAACTTCCGATACTTGGGGATTCAGATCGCTAGGAGCTGGGGAACCTTGCACAGACTTAATCTGGCACGGCTGGTAGAACAAATGGAGGACGACTTTAGGAGGAAGGACATGCAGCCTTTATCGCTGGCAGGCAGGGTGCAGGCAATTAAGATGATGGTCCTCCCGAGGTTCTTATTTGTATTTCAATGTCTCCCTATTTTAATCACCAGGACCTTTTTTAATAAAATAGATAGGAGCATTACGAGCTTTGTGTGGGCAGGGAAAGTTCCGAGAGTAAGGAGGGGGTTCCTGCAGCGCAGTAGGGACAGAGGAGGACTGGCACTACCGAACTTGGGAGATTATTATTGGGCCGCCAATGTGGCAATGATACGTAGATGGATGATGGAGGGTGAGGGAGCGGCGTGGAAAAGGCTGGAGAGAAGGTCCTGTAAAGGGACGAGTCTAGAGGCGCTGGTGACGGCGCCGCTACCGTTCTCACCGAAAAAGTACACCACGAACCCGGTGGTGGCGGCAACACTGAACATATGGGGACAGTGGAGGCGACAGAGAGGGGTGCGGGAAGCCCTGGTGGGGTCTCCTATCAGGAACAACCATAGGTTCGCCCCAGGAAGAATGGATGGAGGATTTCAGAGCTGGTACCAGTTGGGAATTAGGAAGGTGGGAGATTTATTCATAGATGGGACTTTTGCGAGCTTGGGAGCACTGGAGGAAAAGTATAAGTTACCCCAGGGGAATTTCTTGAGATATATGCAGGTGAGGGCGTTTACTAGACAACAGGTGAGGGAATTTCCGCGGCTCCCGACACGGGATACAGGACAGGGTGCTTTCAGGGGTGTGGGTCGGAGAGGGCAAGGTGTCAGAGATTTATAGAGAGATGAGGGAAGAGGGGGAGGAGTCGGTGGGCGAACTAAAAAGAAAGTGGGAAGAAGAATTAGGGGAGGAGATAGAGGAGGGTATGTGGGCTGATGCCCTAAGCAGGGTAAATTCCTCTTCCTCATGCGCCAGGCTTAGCCTGATTCAATTTAAGGTGCTACATAGAGCACACATAACGGGGGCAAGATTGAGCAGGTTCTTCGGAGTGGAGGACAAATGTGGGAGGTGTGGCGGGAGCCCGGCAAACCACGCACATATGTTTTGGGCGTGCCCGGCACTGGAAGGGTATTGGAAGGGAGTGACGGGAGTGATTTTGCAGGTGGTGAAGGCCCGGGTCAAACCAGGCTGGGGGTTAGCTCTATTTGGAGTTGCGGAAGAGCCGGGAGTGCAGGAGGCGAAAGAGGCCGATGTCGTGGCCTTTGCGTCCCTCGTAGCCCGGCGCAGGATCCTACTCATGTGGAAGGAGGCGAAACCCCCCGGACTGGAGGCCTGGGTAAACGATATGGCGGGGTTTATTAAACTGGGGCAGATAAAGTTTGCCCTGAGAGGATCGGCTCAAGGGTTCACCAGGCGGTGGCAGCCATTTCTCGACTACCTAGGGGAACGTTAGAGGGAAGACGGATGACCAGCAGCAGCAACCCAGGGGGGAGGGGGGGGGGGGAGAGGCAGTTGAGTATAGGGCAATAGAGTACGAGGTTTTGTTACTTGTATATTATTACTACTATTATTACTATTGTTAAAAAGTTTAAAAAATTCTGTTTTGTTACTGTTATCGTTTCGCTTGTTTTGTAAGCGGGAAAAATGTTGTTCAGGGAAAAAAATTTCAATAAAATATATTTTTTTTTAAAAACATTTGTGGCAGCAAGTGGTTTCATCTGTCAACGATAGTATTTGTATCAATCCACTTCAAAAACCAATTGTGCTGAAATATTGCTACTTCAATGCAAATACGGGATGGATTAAGCTTCCTTGATTGTGCAGGAGGTAGACACCACATGATGTAGCACTGAGCCATAAAAAGCATGAATTTACAGATGTGGCTTTTGTCTGCACCATTACTTGCTCTCAGTTGCTGATCATCAGTGTCCCATTATCCCACTTCCAGAAAATACTCCTCTGCAAATGTCAGGCAAGAACAAATTCAGGGTTAATGATAATGATATCCCATAATCCAAAATCCGTTGCAGTTTACTTCTGTACTCAAAAATGTACCTTAGCAAGAATTATCATCTTGAGAGTAAAGCAAAGAAACAAAATAAGCCACACCACTGCTATAACTTTAATGTGCTCTCTTGATTTTAAAGGAATCTCCTGGTTTCAAAGTGAACATAAATGCTGCAGGCATTTGCATCACATTTTCATAGAATTATTCAGCACAGAAGTTAAGTATTTTAGTCCATTGTTCCAGTGCCAACTCTTGGCAGGAACTATCTGATTAAATCTCACACCCTAAAAATTATACACTGCCCATCACCACCCCATCCCACAAATGTGCCACTCCTGTTGAACTTCTGTTCAATTGTCAACAAAACAGATAGTTATTTGTTCCCATCTCAGTTAATACTATTCAAAACACTAACCAGCGAGCATTTTTCCAGACCGTGAGATTCTTTCACCTCATTTGTATTTTTGAGGGGCATTGAAATTTTTGGCAGAATGTAGGTAATGAATCCCACTGTATTGTAATGCGAAATGCTGATCATTCCCAATAGGGCTGGGGACAGTGTGAGAACAAAACAGGCTATTTGCATGTTAACAGCGTTAGAGAAATTATCCAAAATGAGCAGAATAGATTTTACTTGGTACAAACCCATGATCATTCCATAAAGACGAAATAACAGAGCAATAAAATATTTACTGGAACAAAAAAAGTGATCAAATGACACCACAGAAAACTGCAATGGTTTCAAGTTAGCCAACTATGTATTCCAAATATTTTATAAAAGAGATGTCAATACACACTAGTGGATGGTCTATGGAAAAATCTAACTCAATGAATAGCAGAATTTGCTGACACAGCAAATAATGAGCTGAGTCATTGGGCAGCAGAGAATGTTGTCAACTTGCAGATGAAAAAATTCTTTCAAGCTTACCTATCTTACATTGTGATTCCTAAGAGCACACACTGCCTTTCCAACTGGAGGTTGTGCAAAAGCTGGGATCAAAGATAATAAGTATGTCAGTTGAACTGCAAAAGGGTTTTCACTAACTACTTGAAGCAGTAATTTACCATCATGCTTGTATAACAGCCACATTAAGGCTGAACTCATCCCTAGTTTCTCTACCATGTCTAATTATAAATGGGTATCAAAGCAACACACCCTGAGGACATTTGTACGCTGCTGAGCATACTTTGCAGGTCATGTTGCTGGAGGTGGGAAAGAAAAAAACAACAAGAAGGTAGCACGGACGGTCTTAAGTTCCAACTTAATTTCTTTGTGCTGTCGAGGAAAGAACCCTTTACGTCAAAAACATCAAATATCTAGTCTCCATCAATTTTAAAAACCAGACAACCAAATAAAAATAAAACAACAAGAATAAGTGACAATTTTTTAAAAAATGGCACAGTGGGTAGCACTACTGCCTCACAGCGCCAGAGACCCGAGTTCAATTCCTGCCTTGGGTGACTGCATGGAGCTTGTGCATTCTCTGTCCGCGTGGGTTTCCTCTGGGTCCTTCAGTTTTCTCCCACAGTCCAAAGATGTGCAAGTTAGGTGGATTGATCATGATAAATTGCCCCTTGGACGTGCAGGTTAGGTTACAGGTATAGGGCGGAGTGGATTGGTGGAGACTTGATGGGTTGGATGGCCTCCTTCTGCACTATAGGGATTTTATGATTCTAATTTTACGGGATGTGGGCATCACCTATCCCGAATGAATTGCGATCCAATGTCTGCTTCAAGTAAAAACTGCCTCAGTAATCCTGACATAAACCAATCAGGTCCACCCTTTTTGTTATTGGAATTGTATCGTGAAAAGCTATGTCGTCATTAGTATTATCGAAAGGTCATCAACTGGAAATGGTAACAGTGTTCCTCTCTCCACAGACACGACATGACTTCCTGAATATTTTTAGTTTTCTGTTTTTGTTTAATTGCTGATCTCTTTTGACAAGTTTAAAATCCACAGCAATCTGTGGAACTACTTTGCAGGTGCATTCGAGAAGCATTTTTAATCTTATGGGAGATATTCTTTGCATCTGGCTCAGGATACCTAGAAACTAGGCCTCCCCAACACGAAAATTGCTAATTTTGAACAAGGGGTGTGTGGTTAAGAAATTGAGGACAAACACTGTCTAATCTTTAAAACTACCATAAGTTGAGATAGGTCTGTTACTGAAGTTAAAAAGTAACATTTAACATAATTCAAATTTACAGCAATGCGTACACATCGAAACACAATGAACAGGTTGCATACTAGGAATTTATTTACAGCTTGGTATTTTGTGCTGGTTCTGCATTCTAGTGACCCATGCTTTTGTAACTGCTTTCTTTTTAGACCATTCCTTTTCCTAAATGCAGTACTTCAAATCCATACAGCCTCTGTCTTGTGCGGAAAGGCAATCCATCCTTCATTTGTCCACAAATTGACATGTCCCTCAAGGAAACAGCTCGTCCGGTGGCCTTGACATCTATCATTATGAAGTGCTTCGAGAAGTTGGTCATGAGACACTTCAACGCCATACTCCCAGAATGGCTTGATCCACTGATGTTCGCATCCCGACACACCCGGTCCACAGCAGATGCTATCTCCCCGGCCGTGCACTCATCCCTGGAGCACCTCGACAACAAAAACTCCTACGTCAGACTCCTATTTATTGGCTACAGCTCCAACTTCAACATCATATTCAAACTCATTTCAAAACTCCAAAACCTAGGACTTGGCTTCTCCCTCTGCAACTGGATCCTCGACTTCCTGATCCATAGGCCACAAATCAGTAAGGATAAACAACACCGCTTCCATGATAGTCCTCAATACCGGGCCCCACAAGGCTGCATATTTAGCCCCTACTATATTCCCTATACAGACATGACTGCGGGGCTAAATTTGACTCCAACACGTTTGCTGATGACATGACCGTAGTGGGTCGAATCTCGAACAACGATGAGTCAGAGTACAGGAGTGAGATAGAGAATCGACTGGTGTGGTGTAATGACAATAATCTCTCCCTCAACATTAACAAAACTAAGGAGTTGGTCATTGACTTCAGGAAGCGAAGTATCATACACACCTCTGTCTGCATCAATGGTGCTGAGATGGAGATGGTTGACAGCTTCAAATTCCTAGGCGTACACATCACCAACAATCTGTCCTGGTACACCCATGTCGATGCTATGACCAAGAAAGCACAACAGTGCCTATATTTCCTCAGGAAACAAAGGAAATTCGGCATATCCACATTGACTCTTAACAATTTTTCCTGATGCGTCATAGAAAGCATCCTATCTGGCTGCATCACAGCTTGATATGGCAACTGGTCGCCTCAAGACCGTAGGAAACTACAGAGTCGTGAACACAGCCCAGTCCAGCTTGCAAACACGCCTCCCATTCCCATGGCCTTGGGAAAGCGGGTAGCATAATCAAAAACCCCTCACACCTGGGTTATTCTCTCTTCCATTAGGCAGGAGATACAACAGTCTGAGAACACGCACCAACAGCTTTTTCCTCACTGTTACCAGACTCCTGAATGACCTTCTTACTGACTACTGATATCTCCACGCATCTTCTCTATTGTGTAGCAATACACTCAGTACGCTTCACAAGATGCCCATGTCGGTGTATTTATCATATATCTTATGGAATGATCTGTCTGGACTGTATGCAGAACAATACTTTTCACTGTACCTTGATACATGTGACAATTCATTCAAATCCAATTCAAAATGTCCTGCTGAAATTTCCCCCCCTCCTCTCCCTATTAGTGTGGCTATAGACACTTCACTCCATCTGAAGTTCCTCTGTGGATCAGTTGGTAATACAGTAGTCTCTGAATTACCGAGCGCCGGATTCAAGTCCAACTCCAGGGCTTAGCAGTACTGAGGAAGCAGCGTTCCAGATAAGACGTTAAACTGAGGCCCAATTTGCCTGCTCAGATGGATGTAAAAGATCCCATGGCACCATTAAAAAAAAAAAAATTTGAAGTAGCCATTTATTTATTTTTCCAATTAAGGGGCAATTTAGTGTGGCCAATCCACTTAACCTGCACATCTTTGGGTTGTGGGGGTGAAACCCACGCATTAACAGGGAGAATGTGCAAACTCCACGTGGACAGTGACCCAGGGCCGGGATTCGAACCCGGATCTTCAGCAGCGTAGTCCCAGTGTTAGCCACTGCGCCACGTGCCGCCCTTACTGCACCATTTTGAATAAGAACGGGGAATTAACCCTGGTGTCCTGCCAATATGTATCCCTCAATCAGCATCACAAAAACAAATTACCTGGACATTTTCATATTACTGTTTGTGGGAGTTTGCGGAGTGCAAATTAGCTGCCGTGTTTTCCATATTACAACACTGACTATACTCCAGAAGGTACTTCATTGGGTATTAAGCACTTTGAGAAATCCAGTGGTCGTGAAAAGTGCTCTGCTATCTCCATGCACGTCTTTAGTTCTATCTCGCTTTGCAATGATTAGCATGTGAATACACAGTGGAAGACTTTCAAATAGCAAGCTTAAGTTAGAACAACAAACAAAGAACAAAGAAATGTACAGCACAGGAACAGGCCCTTCGGCCCTCCAAGCCCGTGCCGACCATACTGCCCGACTAAACTACAATCTTCTACACTTCCTGGGTCCGTATCCTTCTATTCCCATCCTATTCATATATTTGTCAAGATGCCCCTTAAATGTCCCTATCGTCCCTGCCTCCACTACCTCCTCCGGTAGTGAGTTCCAGGCACCCACTACCCTCTGCGTAAAAAACTTGCCTCGTACATCTACTCTAAACTTTGCCCCTCTCACCTTAAACCTATGCCCCCTAGTAATTGACCCCTCTACCCTGGGGAAAAGCCTCTGACTATCCACTCTGTCTATGCCCCTCATAATTTTGTATACCTCTATCAGGTCGCCCCTCAACCTCCTTCGTTCCAGTGAGAACAAACCGAGTTTATTCAATCGCTCCTCATAGCTTATGCCCTCCATACCAGGCAACATTCTGGTAAATCTCTTCTGCACCCTCTCTAAAGCCTCCACATCCTTCTGGTAGTGTGGCGACCAGAATTGAACACTATACTCCAAGTGTGGCCTAACTAAGGTTCTATACAGCTGCAACATGACTTGCCAATTCTTATACTCAATGCCCCGGCCAATGAAGGCAAGCATGCCGTATGCCTTCTTGACTACCTTCTCCACCTGTGTAGCCCATTTCAGTGATCTGTGGACCTGTACTCCTAGATCTCTTTGACTTTCAATACTCTTGAGGGTTCTACCATTCACTGTATATTCCCTACCTGCATTAGCCCTTCCAAAATGCATTACCTCACATTTGTCCAGGTTAAACTCCATCTGCCATCTCTCCGCCCAAGTCTCCAGACAATCTAAATCCTGCTGTATCCTCAGACAGTCCTCATCGCTATCCGCAATTCCACCAACCTTTGTGTCGTCTGCAAACTTACTAATCAGACCAGTTACATTTTCCTCCAAATCATTTATATATACTACAAAGAGCAAAGGTCCCAGCACTGATCCCTGTGGAACACCACTGGTCACAGCCCTCCAATTAGAAAAGCATCCCTCCATTGCTACCCTCTGCCTTCTATGGCCTAGCCAGTTCTGTATCCACCTTGCCAGTTCATCCCTGATCCCGTGTGACTTCACCTTTTGTACTAGTCTACCATGAGGGACCTTGTCAAAGGCCTTACTGAAGTCCATATAGACAACATCTACTGCCCTACCTACATCAATCATCTTAGTGACCTCCTCGAAAAACTCTATCAAGTTAGTGAGACACGACCTCCCCTTCACAAAACCGTGCTGCCTCTCACTAATACGTCCATTTGCTTCCAAATGGGAGTAGATCCTGTCTCGAAGAATTCTCTCCAGTAATTTCCCTACCACTGAAGTAAGGCTCACCGGCCTGTAGTTCCCGGGATTATCCCTGCCACCCTTCTTAAACAGAGGAACAACATTGGCTATTCTCCAGTCCTCCGGGACATCCCCTGAAGACAGCGAGGATCCAAAGATTTCTGTCAAGGCCTCAGCAATTTCCTCTCCAGCCTCCTTCAGTATTCTGGGGTAGATCCCATCCGGCCCTGGGGACTTATCTACCTTAATATTTTTTAAGACACCCAACACCTCGTCTTTTTGGATCACAATGTGACCCAGGCTATCTACACCCCCTTCTCCAGACTCAACATCTACCAATTCCTTCTCTTTGGTGAATACTGATGCAAAGTATTCATTTAGTACCTCGCCCATTTCCTCTGGCTCCACACATAGATTCCCTTGCCTATCCTTCAGTGGGCCAACCCTTTCCCTGGCTACCCTCTTGCTTTTTATGTAAGTGTAAAAAGCCTTGGGATTTTCCTTAACCCTATTTGCCAATGACTTTTCATGACCCCTTCTAGCCCTCCTGACTCCCTGCTTAAGTTCCTTCCTACTTTCCTTATATGCCACACAGGCTTCGTCTGTTCCCAGCCTTTTAGCCCTGACAAATGCCTCCTTTTTCTTTTTGACGAGGCCTACAATATCATTCGTCATCCAAGGTTCCCGAAAATTGCCGTATTTATCTTTCTTCCTCACAGGAACATGCCTGTCCTGTATTCCTATCAACTGACACTTGAAAGCCTCCCACATGTCAGATGTTGATTTGCCCTCAAACATCCGCCCCCAATCTATGTTCTTCAGTTCCCGCCTAATATTGTTATAATTAGCCTTCCCCCAATTTAGCACATTCATCCTCGGACCACTCTTATCCTTGTCCACCAGTACTTTAAAACTTACTGAATTGTGGTCACTGTTACCGAAATGCTCCCCTACTGAAACATCTACCACCTGGCCGGGCTCATTCCCCAATACCAGGTCCAGTACCGCCTCTTCCCTAGTTGGACTGTTTACATATTGTTTTAAGAAGCCCTCCTGGATGCTCCTTACAAACTCTGCCCCGTCTAAGCCCCTGGCACTAAGTGAGTCCCAGTCAATATTGGGGAAGTTGAAGTCTCCCATCACCACAACCCTGTTGTTTTTACTCTTTTCCAAAATCTGTCTACCTATCTGCTCCTCTATCTCCCGCTGGCTGTTGGGAGGCCTGTAGTATACCCCCAACATTGTGACTGCACCCTTCTTATTCCTGATCTCTACCCATATAGCCTCACTGCCCTCTGAGGTGTCCTCTCGCTGTATAGCTGTGATACTCTCCTGAACAAGTAGCGCAACTCCGCCTCCCCTTTTACATCCCCCTCTATCCCGCCTGAAACATCTAAATCCTGGAACGTTTAGCTGCCAATCCTGCCCTTCCCTTAACCAGGTCTCTGTAATGGCAACAACATCATAGTTCCAAGTAGTAATCCAAGCTCTAAGTTCATCTGCCTTACCCGTAATGCTCCTTGCATTAAAACATATGCACTTCAGGCCACCAGACCCGCTGTGTTCAGCAACTTTTCCCCGTCTGCTCTGCCTCAGAGCCACACTGTCCCTATTCCCTAGTTCTCCCTCAACGCTCTCACCTTCTGACCTATTGCTCCCGTGCCCACGCCCCTGCCATACTAGTTTAAACCCTCCCGTGTGACACTAGCAAATCTCGCGGCCAGGATATTTATGCCTCTCCGGTTTAGATGCAACCCGTCCATCTTATACAGGTCACACCTGCCCCGGAAGAGCTCCCAGTGGTCCAGATAACAGAAACCCTCCCTCCTACACCAGCTGTTTAGCCACGTGTTTGTCTGCTCTATCTTCCTATTTCTAGCCTCACTGGCACGTGGCACAGGGAGTAATCCCGAGATTACAACCCTCGAGGTCCTGTCTTTTAACTTTCTGCCTAGCTCCCTGAACTCCTGCTGCAGGACCTCATGCCCCTTCCTGCCTATGTCGTTAGTACCAATATGTACAACGACCTCTACCTGTTTGCCCTCCCCCTTCAGGATTCCCTCTACCCGTTCGGAGACATCCTGGACCCTGGCACCAGGGAGGCAACATACCATCCTGGAGTCTCTTTCACGTCCACAGAAGCGCCTATCTGTTCCCCTGACTATAGAGTCCCCTATAACTATTACTCTTCTGCGCTTTGACCCTCCCTTCTGAACATCAGAGCCAGCCGTGGTGCCACTGCTCTGGCTGCTGCTGTTTTCCCCTGATAGGCTATCCCCCCCGACAGTATCCAAAGGGGTATATCTGTTCGAGAGGGGGACAACCACTTTAGGTAAAAACAATTTACAAAAATCTCCTAAAATTAATTCATCTCCAAAAGGCAAGTAATTATTCTGCAAGTATGAAATAATAATGGAGCATCGAATTAAGAAAAATTCACATTTCTCGCCGAATTGTAATTTCAGCCTGTTATGGGTGCCCACCCTTTTCCCCAAAACACACATTTGATAGTATTCAGCCATTAGTCTGCCAGAATAAAAGTCTGCCACGGCTAAGAAATGGCAGTCTTTGAGCAGACTGTTGCAAACCCATAAAACAAGAGCAGCTATTGTCATTATACAGCATGACTAAAAGGAAGTATGTTACTCCTTGTGGCATTACATCATCTCCCACAACAGCGCAAGCTTAAATCCTTGTCACCAACAAGCTTTAACCTACAACTGTCTGCAAAACCACAGCAACGTCAGCAATTGCATTTTCATTCTCGCATTTCACATTCACAATCAAAGCTTTTCAGCAGCCGATACACAGTGGCGGCTAACAAAACTCCCACTGAGGTGATGAAATTAAGAGCAACTACTGCTTTTTCTATACTGCTGAAAGTGGCACATCATTTGAAAAAATTACATTTTGAAGACTTCACAGAACACTGAAGAATATCTTGTACTGTACATCACAGCTTCTTACAGCAGATTAATAGATACATTTCAAAAGAACTAAACCTATTATTCATTATGTTTGTTGAATATATTAGAAGAAATGACTAGCTGTAAATATTTCAGGCACAGTACAAAGATGAAATTCATTCTCGTGTTTGTATTTTAAAATAATAGACCAGATGAACCACAATTAATGGTGGAAATGTTAGACGAGGACATACATTTTAAGAATTGCTTTAAGGATTAGTATGTTTTGTAGACTGAATTTTCTTCCCCCTTTGCTAAACAGAAAGCAGGAAAATGTCTTTACATTTATCCTGACATTTCCCACTAAGGGGGGGGGGGGAAGCTTAATGCAAGAAAATCACAGTGCCAACAAGGTTAGGCAAAATATGGTTAAATAGCAAAGAACATGCCTTAACAGGACAGAGGACCCTCTCCTAAACCTTTCAACTGTTCTGAATAGGCATTACTGTAAATTTATAACATCTTAAAATTGTTTGCAACAATATTCTCACCCAGAGATTGTGGAACACTGCAACATCTATTTATTCTTCCCCCTCCCTCCCCACATTGTGTTAAGTCATTATACAATCAATCTCTGGCATTAAGATTCAGCATACCTAGCTGAAATGAAGTCTCCACCCTTCACTATTTTGATCTTCCTTTTTTTAAAAAAAAGGTTCCACAGCAGTACACATTTTCAACAAACTTCTGCTATCTGGTGCACCATTTAAATTACATCTAGCAGATTATGCAAACCCATACATGTGACAAACTCTAGGGTCTACAGTGCCAGCAGTAAGAGTTTTAAGTAAGCAGTAAGTTCAAAAGCAGCATACATAAATATTTTGCACTTTGGTTTCTCCAGACACCGGACTGGGGACAAATGGAAATGACTAGATTCCAACCTGGCACTGCAGAGGTGCCAGGGACAGTGCCGTGGGACTGCTCTGCCATGCCCCTGACTTCCCAGGGCCTACAATGTCCACGGAACCCTCTGGCGTGGTCAGCCCATCTGGCTGTGAACCAGATAACATCTGCACGGGCCAGGAGCATCACACACTGTTCGACGCCTGCCGTAAATTCAGTTTTGGGGCTCTCCCGCTATTCTCTTGATATAGTGGGATTTGTGCAGGGCACAACGTGGCTGGAGAATTGCCCCAAACGTGTTTAGGATAGATTTGCAGTGTTAGTTGTGTAGAGTTAACACTAGTTTTTTTTAAGTCTCAACAAGAAACAATCAATCACTACTATGTTAATGCTTGCCACAGTGCCATGGTGAATGAGCTGAAAATTAAATGTATATAGCTTAGGGAAGCTCAAATTTCTTGGGAGTTGCTAGCATTTAAGAGATAAATCTATTGGCAAGAGTTGAGGCATCACGGTGGTAGTAGTTAGCACTGCTGCCTCAGCGCCAGGTACCCAGATTCAATTGACTTGTCTGTGTGGAGTTTGCAATTTCTCCCCGTATCTGTGAGGGTTTCCTCCGGGTGCTCAGGTTTTCTCCCACAGTCCAAAGGTGGATTGGCCATGCTAAATTGCCCCTTAATGTCCATTAAGATGTGCAGGTTAGGTGGGGTTACGGGGAAGTTGGCCAGGAAGGATGCTCTTTCAGAGAGTCAATGCAGACTTGATGGGCCAAATGACCTCCTTCTGGACTGCAGGAATTCTATGGTTCTATCACAAATTGGAACAAGTAACATTAATGACACTTCATTACATCCATGCTTCTAAATGCCAAACCTACAAACAGCCTTTCTTGGTAGGGTGGGAGAGGCAATAAGATTGGTTTGTTGGAATTTTGTCCCAATTAAATAGTGATCCTCTGCTCATTCTGTGCCATCAGAACAAAGGACGAATTAAGCAAAGAGAAGAGAGAAGTCAATAAATTATCTATTTAAATTTGTATTTGGCAATTACCTTAAAATGCATAGTTTGAGTTAGGAACAGCCAACACCTTATTTTACATTGATGAAGAAATATACCTAGTGTGTAACTCAGCTTATAAAAGTATTGTTCTGACATCAAATTGTGTCAAATAGTTAGTTTGTCTTTTGTTTGATTTAACTGCTTAAATGTATAGATTAAAATGCACACCTGAAGTTCTTTAAAGCCACCTGTCAGGTGTGTACAATACACAAGTATTATGAGACAATGAAGATGCACAAGTGCAAGGTTTTCTTAATGAAGTAGATACTGGCATCTTCTTTTATGTTATAGAATTGTGATAAATCTAAGTGACCCACCATGTATAATGAATATTTACTCTGAAAAGAATAGGGATTGTTCATAATAAACTTATTTTTATCTGAACCAAATTGCTATCTGAATTTAATTGAAACAATCATATAATCCCTCTTTGCAGAATGGAGGCCATTCAGCCCATCAGGTCTGGCACTGACCCTCTGAAAGAGCACCCTACCTAGGCCTGCTCCCCTGCCCTATCCTCACAACCCCACCTAACTAGC
Source organism: Scyliorhinus torazame (assembly GCF_047496885.1). NCBI lineage: Eukaryota > Metazoa > Chordata > Chondrichthyes > Carcharhiniformes > Scyliorhinidae > Scyliorhinus > Scyliorhinus torazame. Next base: position 205,327,499 of record NC_092718.1, read on the forward strand.
ATATTAAGGGGCAATTCAGCATACCTGGAAAGCTAAGAGAATAGAAAAAGAAAATTTGCAACATTACACTTAATGACTATCCCTTTCCCTCCTATGTTCCTACAAATCACATCATGACTATCCCTTTTCCTCCTATGTTCCTACAAATCACATCATGAGATTCAGCCTAATTTCTTGGAAATTGATCAAACGGAGCCAATAAGCACAAACACAGCAGAAAACACGAATCTATATGACTTGTAAACAGAAATTTGTTCTGCATTTGTATAACAAAACATAATTGGATGCTTAAACTAAGTGTCCAAAAACAATCCAATATAAAAATGAGAACTGTTCACTAATTTGGTTTTGCAGACTTGAGCCAACTTTAGAAGTTCATTCAACTTCAGTCAATGATTTCTAATAATTTAGATAAGCCTTATGGATACCAAAACTACAAGCAATTAACTCTTTGCACATAGCCCTGTATTAAAAATCTCAAAAGTGTCCAGCGACCATTGATTAAGGGGGGGAAAAAACCTTCTAAATTACAGTCCAGATGATTCATATGCCTTATTCTGCACATGATGATTTCTCCATCTGAGCTGGATTGGTTACTACCACAACGGCTCCCAAGAAAAACTAATAGTCTAGAAGTGGGTTGCGGTTCTTCTTTCAGTTGTGGGATACTTGTTGTGCTCCGACAGACCCAAAACAGTTGAATCAAAGATGTGCCCCAGGTGAGACAGGACAGAAAATATAAATACATAACTACATTTTTAAAAAATGGACAAGGCTCACAAGCCATGACCCATACCAGAGGAATTTCTAAACTTCAGAGAAAAACCAGCAGTTGCGTATCGATTGCCCCCTCTGGAGCTGCACAAATCATCTTTGCACTTCTGAAGAACTCTGGCCACCCAAGAGTTGTGTCCCCAAGGGCAATGGCAGCTGTTTGTGACTATCCACTGTGATGCTACTGGCCGACCATTACGTGCTCCAAAACACTGGGTTTCAACCTGAGGCCACAAGACCATAAAATTCGGCCCATCGAGTCTGTTCCGCCATTAGATCATTCAGATAGCAATATGTTCCTCACCCAAAATCTCCTGTCTTCTCCCCATTACTCTGATCCCTCATTGATCAAGAAATCCCCTTATTCATCAAGAACACCAGATGTGGACTTCCGGTTGCGGCGATGACCAGCTGAGTCGCACGTTTCGGCACCTCCCGTTTTAACGGACTTTTGGGCTCTTATCGGGAGCCCCAACGGAAATTTTTCACGGCCAAACTCAGTGTGAGGCGATAAAGGAAGGAGTCCCCCCCGGGTGTGGATGGAAAGAAGCGATAGTAGTGGCCAGATTGCAGAGGATCCTCTGGAGCAGCGGCAAAGGAGAAGGGAGTAGCAAGAAGGCGGCTGAGGGAGCCCAGGTATGGGGCCCGGAACAGCAGGAGTTCCTCCGGCAATGTGTGGAGGAGCTCAAGGAGGAGGTGCTGGCGCCGATGTTGCTGGCGATTGAGGGATTGAAGGAGACGCAAAAGACCCAGGAGATGGAGCTCCGTGGAGTGAAGGCAAAGGCAGCAGAGAATGAAGACGAGATACAGGGCTTGGTGGTGAAGACGGAGACGCACGAGGCACTACACAAGAGGTGTATAGAAAGGCTGGAAGCCCTGGAAAATAGCTCGAGGAGGAAGAATTTAAGGATTTGGGGTCTTCCCGAAGGGTCAGAGGGAGCGGATGTTGGGGCGTATGTGAGTACGATGCTCCATACTTTAATGGGAGCTGAGGCCCCGACAGGCCCCCTGGAAGTGGAGGGTGCATACCGGGTCCTCGTGAGAAGACCGAAGGCAGGGGAAATACCGCGAGCAATAGTGGTGAGGTTCTACCGTTACAAAGACAGAGAGATGGTCCTGAGATGGGCTAAGAAGACATGGAGTAGCAGGTGGGAGAACGCGGTGATCCGCGTGTATCAAGATTGGAGTGCGGAGGTGGCGAGAAGGAGGGCGAGTTTCAATCGGGCCAAAGCGGTGCTCCACAGGACAAAAGTGAAATTTGGAATGTTGCAGCCGGCAAGACTGTGGGTTACACACCAGGGCAAACACCACTACTTCGAGACGGCGGAGGAGGCGTGGGCATTTATTCAAGAAGAGAAGTTGGACTAGATTTGAGGAATGGATGTTTGGAAAAAGGAGTGAGGTGGCGGCAACGAATTGTAAAGAGGGGGAGGGCTTATCTGTAAAAATATTGGACGGGAGAATTTTTTCTCCCCCACCCCCAGGGGGGGGGGGGGGGGGGGGGGGGGGGGGGGGGGGAGAAGACAGACACGAAGAAAGGTGGGCGCCGGTGGGGAAGGGGAGAGGGAACTGCGCCATTAGGGGCGGGGCCGAGAGGGAAGCGCGGGCTTTTCTCCCGCGCTACGGAAATTGTGGCGGGAAAAGTGGGCGCAGGAAGGAAGGGGGCCCCACACGCAGGGAGGCCAAGGGTAAACGGGGGAAGCCGAGGTCAGCCAGAGTTTGCTGACTCCCGGAAGCAATATGGGGGGAGCAATCAAGCTATAAGGAAATCTAGCGGTGGGGGGGGGGCTGCTGCTGAGGGTAAGGGGGAGCTGATATGGGATGGTCAGGACGGGAGGGCGCCGTCTGGGGGACAAACGGGTGCGTGGGACCCGGGTGAGGAGCTGGTTTAAAAAGGGGATGGCTAGTCAACAGGTAGCAGTCAACGGAGCTATGTTTCAGTACAACTGCCTGTCCCTCACTCACAATATGAACTGCTGGATCATTGGAACTGGTGCCTTCAAGACTAATTAAACTCTACAGAGGGCGGCATGCGCACAGTGGTTAGCACTGGGATTGTAGCGCTGAGGACCCGGGTTCGAATCCCGGCCCTGGGTCACTATCCGTGTGGAGTTTGCACATTCTCCCCATGTCTGCGTGAGTTTCACCCCCACAACCCAAAGATGTACAGGTTAGGTGGGTTGGCCACGTTAAATTGCCCCTGAATTGGAAAAAAAAATTGGGTACTCTAAAACTTTTTTAAAAAATTAAACTCTACAGGCCTTCTCACCTTGTGGAAGCCTCACTTCTTTTGATTTGATTTATTGTCACATGTACTGAAGTACAGTGAAAAGTATTTTTCTGCGGCCGAGGAAGCGCACACAGTACGTACATCGTAGGCAAAAGAATAATCAACAGATTATCATGGATGTCGGATCACCCTGCAACTGGCAACCAACCTACCCTCTGAAGAAACATTCCATTTTGATTCTGGACTTGCATAAAACCGTAACTTATACTGTTATTGTGGCCTGGTCCCTGAACCTCTTCTCCACCTTTTACTGTACGAGTGCAAAACGGTGGACTTTGGGAAATCCCTTTCCTGTGTTTTGTGTGTGAAATAAAGCAACCCTTTTAGTGGATTGGCCACACTAAATTGCCCCTTAATTGGGAACTGGCATTCATATAGCACCTTTCATGAGCTCAGGATTTCATGTTTTTTGTCAGGCAGGAACTATGGAAGCTATGAGGTACTTCTGAACAGACAATTGCTGACATGAGCCAAAACACAACATGCTAGCTGGCTAAAGCTTGGTCAGAGGTTGGTTTGAAGGAGGGTTTTAATGGAGAAGAGAAAAAGTCAGATTTAAGGAAATAATTCCAGAGTTTAGTGCCTACATGGCTAAAGATGAAGCAACCAATGGTAGGAGGGTGCACAAGTGTTCAAAGTTAGAGGAATGTGGGTCCTTGGAGGGAGAGGGAGGGATGAGGCCATGAAAGGATTTGAACACCAGGATGAGAATTCCAAATTGAGGCATTAGTTGACCAGATAGCAAGCCAGCCTATACAGGGCGTGATAAATTAGTTAGAAGATGACATTTTGGAGGAGTTCGTTTATGGAAGATGGATGTCAGGGGATCTGCCACAAAACATTGTAATAACTCAACCTGGATGCAACAGAAGCTTAGACAAGGGTCCAGCAGCAGATGAGACAAGATAGGGAAGGAGATGGCGATGCTGTAGAAGTTGCAACATGGTATTTGCGATGGAGGGGATGTGGGTCAGAAACACCACGCAGACTATTTGCAGGCTTCCAATGAAGATGCTGCGAGCACAATGGTTTGACATATTAAAACTCTGGCAGACAATAAGATAGATAATGGAAGTTCTGGATTATATACAAAAATCCAGATGTGCATGCTCACATAATATTTCACTCTTAAAAACAATGTCAAGCAGTAGTAGAAACAAGATGTTTAACTCTGGTTTGTGAAAAGGTTGAATGAAACTCATTCAAAAAAATGCTAGTGGCCAATTTGGGCATTGAACTAATAAGATCCATTCCATGGATGAGTTGCATGCTGGCATTCATTTTTTTCTAATGGGGAGTTTCAAGTTGTTGTCACTTTGGACCCATCTCAATGCAAGATAGCAGCAATGACCTTATCAAGTGCCTTGTATTTTGGATTGCAATAATTTGCTCAGTGATATGCTTTTTCAATTAAAAAAATTACTACCATGGTGTAATAATGTTGATTGCAGCAGAAGGATATTTCTATTCCACACACATTTAAGTATAAATATTGAAACTTCAATCGTGCAATGAAATCCCAGCACTACACAGCATCAGACTCTTGCTGTATAACATTTCAAATCTCTGGCTTTCACGGTCCAACACCCACTTCCTTTTCTCAGTATACATCTACAAATCATCCCAATTCTGTCAATTACATTAGTTGACGCTGGCACAAAAATTCATTAGCTGCCCGCTTAGAATTCTACAGCATCTCTTCATGCAATTTCATATATAAAAGCAAATCCCAGCAAAATTTCAATTACATTGACCACAAAGAAATGGCCAAATTGCACCTGTACATTTACCAGTATTTTTCAGCTTCTGGAATAACTATTTTGACACATTGATCAAAGATAAATACATAGCATACTAATGCAGCAAGATACACAAAATATTTGTGATATGCGGTTTCAAGTGCTATTCAAATAAAGAAAGGTTTCAGGTTTGATCGTTAGGGCTGTCTAATGTTGGCAGGTTCCATCAAGGTTAGAGATTCAACTAGCTCTGCGCCCTGGTTTGGGATGCGAATTTGGGAGAAAGGCAGTTTGCCTGCTCCTGAGCCTTACTCTTGACACCACCCTTTTCCCCCATCCACTAAGGGGCAGAAACCTTTGCATCAACATCAAGTGAGGGCAGTAGTGTGCTCGGCTGCAATGTTCCCAAGTTGGAATGGATTGTTGACAATCGATGATTGATGACACACCGTTTCAAGATTCAGTTGTAATTAATGCTCATTAATTCTACAACAAGATGTGTTCTTCTTCTGGTCTCTCAAGAACTTCAATTTAATAATAGCTAACTTGTAACTCAACCTTTCTATTCCATAGATTTTAAACCTTAGCGATGCTGACTTGTATACTTCAAAACCTCTTTTGATACATATTGAAGCTGAGCTGCTTCATACGTGACTTTGAAAGCAGGGTGCAAAAATAAAATCATGTCCAGTACATAAACTCAACAAACTGAATTTTCAGCTTAGTTATGTGGACTACGATCACCTACACACATTTATATGCACCCGAAATGGAGGAAGATATCCCCAAAAGAAAAAAGATAAAAGTTGGAGTGTTAGGAGATGTGACTAAAGAAGTGATTCAACATATGTTTTTTTGTGATAGCCGAAGATGGGGGAAAGAATAAACAATTGGCTGGAATTTCAGAAGGCAGAGTCAAAACAGTTAACGGTTTTGTCATTGGTGAAACTCAAGGAGGGAGCTGCATACTAAGTCAGAGTCGCGGGAATAAAGATCTTGGGGCAAAACACCAGAGTCAAATAAATTGTAACAGGATTAGTAATTTTAGATTTTCTCAGGCAGGGTCATTGGTCGAACACATTAACTGTTTCTCTCTTCACAGGTGTTGCCAGACCTGAGTATTTCCAGTGCTTTTTGGTTCTATTTTAGATTTCCAGTACCTGGAAAGTGTAAGAGGTTGGAGTTGAAGAGGAAGAAATGAGGACGGCGTAGCAAAATCTCTGGCTGCAGAGGGAGGGAGGCACGGGCCAAGATAACAGATGTAGTGGGCGTGAAATCAGTTACCTTAATAGTAGTTCAGGTATGGAGTTTGAAGCTCCCCATCTTAACCAACAGAATACAGTACTGACGTTTTGTAAAGCGTGATACAGCCAAGTGAACAGATAGCAGGGAAGACGGAATTAAAGGCAGGAAATTAATTTTGCACTCCTGAAAAACTTGTGCCTTCCCAATATTCTTTTTTTTTTTTTTTAATTTTTTAATTTTTTTTTTTTTTTTTTTAAAAGAGTACCCAATTCTCTCTTTCCTCCCCCCCCCCCCCTCAATTAAGGGACAATTTACCATGGCCAATCCACTTACCCTGCACATCTTTGTGTTGTGGGGTGAGACCCATGCAGACATGGTAAGAATGTGCAAACATCACGTGGACATTGACCTCGGGACCGGGATTGAACCCGGATCCTTGACGCCTTGATGTAGAAGTGCTAACCACTGTGCCGCCGTGCTGCCCTCGCCTTCCCAATATTCAATTGGTAAAAAATTACTCTTGGAAACTTGACATCAGACACCAGTCTGACAGCAAAGAATAGTCATGTCACTGAGTGAAATGGTGGAGGGGCAGAGCTGGGTTTCAGCAGTAAATAATTTGGAGCTGCTTTACCAATGATTAGGCTACTGACAATATCCAAATGAGTTAAGCAGGGGGTTTCCAGCAGGATCTTGGGGCACAGTAAAGGTGCCATGCTGTGCTGGGAAAATGATCAACTTTTGTAGATTTGCTGGTTGCATCAAGAGATAGCTCCACATTAAAGCCAAGAGGGATAATGTCAGTCAGAATCATAGGAGATTGGTGATTTCGCTCATGGAGAGTGTGAAACTGTGGGCAGAACCAAGAATGGAAGGATTCAAACAGAACTGTTTGAGAAGCATGAAGTTTTGACATGGTGAGGTAAGAGATGGTGTGGTAAGAGAACAGATAAATCAACAGTGGTTGACGGCAGTTTTTAAAGGGAATAGATGGCATTGTCTGAACGGAGGGAACATTTCCTTTTTTTAAATTTTTCCAATTAAGGGGAAATTTAGCATGGCCAATCCACCTACCCTGTACATCTTTTGGTTGTGGGGGGTGAGACCTATACAGACAAGGGGAGAATGCAAATTCTACACCGACAGTGACCTCGGTTCAATCCCAGACCCCGGTGCCGCGAGGCTGTAGTGCTAACCACTGCACCACCGTGCCGCTTGAGAGGGAACATTTCTAATGTGAGCAAACAGTGGATCATGGAAAGGTAACTTAATGGTCAGGAGTTAGATGCAGAGTAGTTAAATGACAAGTGATGAACTTGGATATAGTGTAAGAAAACTAGTGAAAGAGATTGAGGCGAGACTGACTGAACGATTTGGAGGCGAGATAGGAAGCAAAGGAAGCAGAAAACGGCTGAAACAACTGTGAATTTAAGGAAATGAAAATTGCAGTTTCTTGCTCCAGAAACCCCAAGCAGTAACACAACTGTGACAAATTATTTGCAATAATATTACAGAACAGCCCATTATGATAAGTTACCTGTTTGTCCTACTGTAACTGCTAGTTATCAATTCAATCTCATCGATTGCTAATGGGTCTCAAAGGTTTACTAAGCTTTTGATTCTACTTTTCCCATCAAAATACACTTTTGAATAAAACATATTGCTTGCTGCAATGGATGGCAGCTTATTTCATAAGCCAATCAATTCTACTCGCGATTTAATAGTGAATTCAGTCATGTCCTAAACTTCAGCTTCACAAAAAAAGCTTTTCCAAACAGTTCATGCAACAGATTTGTAATTATTCCTGCCTTGCTGGTCTCAAATTCGCTCGACTGCTCTCAAATGCACCGATGGCAAACTATATGCAGCATCTCAAATGTGGTCTTCCAAACATCTTGAAGAAATTATTCAACATCATGGATTTTTAAGTATACTGCAAGTGTACACCTCAACTTGTGAATTAATAACTTCTCAGTGAATTTCAAGTTCTCAAATGGCTATTGGTAAAGGCAGTCTGTTACCAAATCATAGACTGGAAAAGAAACTGATCGTAGCCAGGTGGCTTAAGCTTCATGGAATTGGCCCTCACTCAAATAGGAAGGGAAAGGGTGGCCACGGCATTTGATTTTAACGACACAGTAAAATTCACTTTGGATGTGAAGAGAACAGAATCATGCTTCCTCCTCCCTAAACTGTTAAACTTCCCCCAGCCATTCCCCACATCCCTCAATTCCGAGACTCCAAAATCTGTCTTATCCATTAAAGGCAGCACGGTAGCATTGTGGATAGCACAATTGCTTCACAGCTCCAGGGTCCCAGGTTCAATTCCGGCTTGGGTCACTGTCTGTGCGGAGTCTGCACATCCTCCCAGTGTGTGCGCGGGTTTTCCTCCGGGTGCTCCGGTTTCCTCCCACAGTCCAAAGATGTGCAGGTTAGGTGGATTGGCCATGATAAATTGCCCTTAGTGTCCAAATTGCCCTTAGTGTTGGGTGGGGTTACTGGGTTATGGGATAGGGTGGCGGTGTTGACCTTGGGTAGGGTGCTCTTTCCAAGAGCCAGTGCAGACTCGATGGGCTGAATGGCCTCCTTCTGCACTGTAAATTCTATGATGATATTCAATGATGAAGTGCCCATACTTACTGGGGTATAGAATTTCAAAGATTCGACTTCTGGTGGTGGCTGTGTGGTGCGCAGTTGCACATGCGGTGGCTCACACCAGGGTACTTAGTTTCTGGCCCTTTTTCACCTGGTTTATGGGGCATATTTTGGAGGAAATTGGTGCAGTTTGATGGAATAAGATCCTCTTGTATGAGTAATAGCCAGTAAATATAACTCAAGGCAGTCAAGAAGCTAACCAACCAGTCGTCAGACTCAGAAGCTCCTCGAGCCTCAGCGGGGGGGGGGGGGGGGGGGTGGGGGGGGGGGGGGCATGGACGAGATGGATTGGTGGTTAGAGGCACAAGGGGCATTGACATAGAAGGTAGCGCTCTCTGACCATAGTGATAAGATTGTCTCTCTGGAGGCAGAGATGGTGTTGTGGCTGAGGAGAGTAGAGAGCTAAAGGCCAAGATTGACAATCTGGAGGGCTCAGACTCCACAAACTATATGTCCAAGATGTTCCAAACGTTGGTGGGGGTGGGGTAGACCGTCTTTCCGAGACCCCCCCCCCCCCCCCCCCCACCCCCCGAGTTGGGCCTAGCCCATCAGTTGCTGAGGCATACGCCTGGATCTGGGTAGCCACCACAGGCGATTGTCAGGTTTTATCGATACCTGGATCAGGAGCGGGTCCAGAGATGGGCGAATGACCATCGAGACTGCTAAGGTTGATGCCATCAGAATATACCAAGATGCTGAGCAGAGCTGGCGAGAAGGCGTGCAGCATTTAATAATGCCAAGGCTACGCTGTACAAGAGCAACATGAAGTTTGGCATAGTGTACCCGGCTTGTCTTCAGGTTACTTTTCCGGCATATCTTTGGGTGGCTTTCAAGGACTTAAACGTGCTGGAAGATGCAAATGAGTTTGTCAAGAAGAACTGACTGGGGGTGAAGTAAAATGCTTAAGGACTATGATGTTTGTTGGGACTTCCAGTGGCAGCCATGGAGTGAGTTGTCGCATATTTGGTGGCTCCCGCTCAAGGTGGATTTTTCGGTCTTTCCCTACCAGAGGGTTGTAGTATTTGAGGGCAAAAGGTGCAGAGTGCCCAGGGCACTGAGGAGGAGGCCGCAGGTGGGAGAACTGCATCACTTTTGGATAAGGAAAAGATCTTACGATGGGTGAGGCAGACAAAAAGTGTCCCTGGGGAGGAAGTGAGCTGCAGGTCTACCAAGACCTAGGATCAGAGGTGGAGAAGAGGGAGGCAGGGTGCAACCGGATAAAAGCTGCCAAATGATTTGTTTCAGAACCTCCCGATCTTTGTCTGCAACTCATTCTTTACAAAGGTTAATGGGCTGATCTCCAGGTTTGTGTGGGTGGGGAAGACCCCGTGGGCACAGTGGGCTTTTTTGAAGCGGGGGGGGGGCATTGCCAAATATGATACATTACTGGGCGAACTTTGAAATGGTGGTGGTGGGGTGGGGGTGGGGGGGTAGAGGCGGGGTCGTGTAGGGGAACGGTTTGAAGGCTCGGTTGTTGCCGCCTTTACTGTTCTCGCTGGCCAGCTACTCCGCAAGCCTCGTGATGTTAGCCCCAACGGCGTGGGGGCAGCATTTAGGGCTGGAGGGTGCCTCAGTGTGGTCACTGATTTGCAATAGCCATAGGTTTGCACTGGCGAGGCTGGATGCGAGCTTTAGGGGGTGGTGGCAGGTTTTTGGGTCCGGAGGACTTGGAGGAAGTGTACAAGTAGCCCAGGGGGGAGGGCAGCACGGTGGTGCAGTGGTTAGCACTGCTGCCGCACAGGGCCGAGGTCCCTGCTCTGGGTCACTGTCCATGTGGAGTTTGCACATTCTCCCATGTTTGCGTGGGTTTCGCTCCCACAACCCAAAAGATGTGCAGGGTAGGTGGATTGGCCATGGTAAATTGCCCCTTAATTGAAAAATGTAGTATAAAAAACAAGTTACCCAGGGGAATGGCTTTAGGTATGTGCAGGTTCGAGACTTGGTGAGGAAAGAGGTGCCGCCCTTTCCCGGTCTGCCATTTGGGGTTGCAGGTGCTCACGGATAAGAGGTTTTCTGAGCATGTACCCTCTGCCATTGGAGAGTACATTGTGTTGAATAACAATGAGACAGTGTCACCTTCCATGCTCTGTGGAGTCCTGAAGTTGGTTCTTGAGGGGGGAGGGGGGAAAGAGAATAATCTCTTATAAAGCGCGTAGGGATAAATCTTGGAAAGTGGAGAGGCAGAGGCTGGTGGACTCCATTCTCAAGATGGACCACCAGTACTCGATCACCCTGACACCAGAGTTATTGGCAGAGAGAAATTGGAAATTAATTTGAGTTGTCAATGGATAAGGTGGTGAGCCAGTTGTGAAGCTCACGGGCACTTTTTAGCAATATGGGGAGAAGACCAGTCATCTGTGAGCTTACCAGCTGCGATGGCAAGCTGCCACCTGGGAGATGGTGCAGGTTAGGGCTTCGGGGTGGCAGGTTGGTTTCTGCCCCCAGAGAAAGCTAATGAGGTGTTTGAGGCCACAAACATGGGTTTAATGAGTCAGAGCCCCTGGATGGGTTGACCTTTCCAGAGGTGAAGCAGGAAAGAAGGCAGGAGCTGGAAACAATGATAGGACCGGAAGAGATCATGAGCTGCATTTGGTTAATGCAGATGGTCAAAGCACCGGGTCTGGATGGATTCCCCATTGAATTTTTCAAACAGTTTGCTGGTCAGTTAATCCCACTTCTGCTGGATATGTTTTTTAAAAAATATATATTTTATTGAAATTATTTTTCCCTGAGCAACATTTTTCCCCCTTACAAAACAAGCGAAACGATAACAATAACAAAACAGAAATGTTTTAACTTTTAACAATAATAATAATATACAAGTAACAAAACCTCGTACTCTATTGACCTATACTCAACTAAGCCTCCTCCCCCCCCCCCCCCCGGGTTGCTGCTGCTGGTCATCTGTCTTCCCTCTGACGTTCCCCTAGGTAGTCGAGAAATGGCTGCCACCGCCTGGTGAACCCTTGAGCCGATCCTCTCAGGGCAAACTTCATCTGCTCCAGTTTAATAAACCCCGCCATATCGTTTACCCAGGCCTCCAGTCCGGGGGGTTTCGCCTCCTTCCACATGAGTAGGGTCCTGCGCCGGGCTAAGAGGACGCAAAGGCCACGACATCGGCCTCTTCCGCAACTCCAAATAGAGCTAACCCCCAGCCTGGTTTGACCCGGGCCTTCACCACCTGCAAAATCACTCCCGTCACTCCCTTCCAATACCCTTCCAGTGCCGGGCAAGCCCAAAACATATGTGCATGGTTTGCCGGGCTCCGCCACACCTCCCACATTTGTCCTCCACTCCGAAGAACCTGCTCAATCTTGCCCCCGTTATGTGTGCTCTATGTAGCACCTTAAATTGAATCAGGCTAAGCCTGGCGCATGAGGAAGAGGAATTTACCCTGCTCTGCTGGATATGTTTAATAATTCCATGTCCCGGAGGGTGTTGTTGCCACGCTGGTGCAGGTGTCAATTTCCTTGATCCTGACGGACAAGGTTCCATGGAATGTGTGTTGTATCGGCCCTATTTTGGTGTAAACGTTGATGCTAAGGTGTTGGCAATGCGTTTGGAGCCCTGCCTACCTGGGGTGATTTTGGAGGAGCAGACTGGACTTGTTAAAGGTCGGCAGTTGTCAGCCAATGTTCGGAGATAGTTAACTGTTTTGCTTGTCGATTTGTCGATCTCCTTAGGGACTGAGCCAGAGGTGATTATTTCGACGGACGCGGAGATGATGTTCGTTAGGGTTGAGTGGGCGTACCTCCTAGATTTTGAGGCAGTTTGGTTTCTTTCCAAAAATCTTTTTTTTTTTTTTTTTAATTCTTTTTTGGAGTACCCAATTATTTTTTCCAATTTAGGGGCTATTTTAGCGTGGCCAATCCACCTATCCTGCACATCTTTGGGTTGTGGGGGTGAAATCCACGCAGACACGGGGTGAACGTGCAAACTCCACACGAGTGTCCCAGGGCCGGGATTCAAACCCAGGTCCTCAGCGCTGTCGGCAGCAATGCTAACTACTGTGCCACCTTGCTGCCCCTAAAAATGTATTTTATGGATTAGGCTTTTGTACAGGGCCCCCATGTGTATGTACATACTAATGCCCTGACCTTGGGTTATTTCCACGTCATCTTCTTCACAGCCTTCAACACGTCATTGATGACGATGAACATCTTGCCAAGGTCATCCCCACACCCCCACTACTTGCCTTCAAACAACCGCGCAACCTCAAACGAACCATTGTTTGCAGCAAACTACCCAGTCTTCAGAACAGTGACCACGACACCACACAACCCTGTCATGGCAATCTCTGCAAGACGTGCCAGATCATCGACATGGATACCACTATTACACGCGAGAACACCACCCACCAGGTACGCGGTACATACTCGTGCGACTCGGCCAACGTTGTCTACCTCATACGCTGCAGGAAAGGATGTCCCGAAGCGTGGTACATTGGCGAGACCATGCAGACGCTGCGTCAACGAATGAACGGACATCGCGCAACAATCACCAGGCAGGAATGTTCCCTTCCAGTCGGGGAACACTTCAGCAGTCAAGGGCGTTCAGCCTCTGATCTCCGGGTAAGCGTTCTCCAAGGCGGCCTTCAGGACCCGCGACAACGCAGAATCGCCAAGCAGAAACTTATAGCCAAGTTCCGCACACATGAGTGCGGCCTCAACCGGGACCTGGGATTCATGTCACATTACATTCATCCCCCACCATCTGGCCTACGAAATCCTACCAGCTGTCCTGGCTTGAGACAATTCACACCTCTTTAACCTGGGGTTACCCCATCTCTGGATCTGTAAAGATTTAATCACCTGCTAATGCTCGCATTCCAAGCATTGTTTGGGATCTTTGAATTTGTCTACATGTGTGTTTCTGGAACAGACCTCTTCATTCACCTGAGGAAGGAGCAGCGCTCCGAAAGCTAGTGACATCGAAACAAACCTGTTGGACTTTAACCTGGTGTTGTAAGACTTCGTACTGTGCTCACCCCAGTCCAACGCCGGCATCTCCACATCATTTCCAACTGAACAGGGGTGCCTGTTGTCTCCGCTTTTGTTTGCCTGAGCAATCGAGCCACTGCCCATTGCACTGAGGTCGTCTAACAGATGGAAGGGGATAGAGTTTGGAGGGAGGGAGTATGGGGTGTCCTTATATGCGAATGATTTGTTACTGTATATCACAGACCCACTCTTCAATGTGGGGGAGATAATGGGAGTTGCTCAGAAAATGTGGCTTCTTTTCAGGGTACAATCTGAATCTGGGCAAGTGTGAATATTTTCTGGTGAATCCCTGGGGAGGAGGCCGGAGCTGGGGAGACTGCCTTTTCACCCGGCCAGGGCGAGCTTCCAGTATTGGAATCAGTGTGGTCCATGACTGGGCTTCGCTCTATAAGCGTAACTTTTCTAGCCTGGTGGATGGAGTGAAGGCCAATTTGAAAAGGTGGAATGCCCTCCCTCTGACCTAAATTGAGAAGATGCAGATTCTACTGAGGTTTTTGTTCCAGTTTCTCCCAATCTTCCTTTTGCAGGGTTAATAAATTGCCATCTGCTTTGGGCTGCTAAGACTCCTCAGGTTCGTAGAATGTTTTTGCAAAAAGATAGGCAGTTAGGATGATTAGCACTACATAATCTGTTGCGTTACTACCAGGTGGCAAATATTGATACGGTGCGGGGGTAGTTAAGGTACCTGACTCTATATGGGGGGTGCATGGAGGGGGTTGTGCGTAGAGTCGGGTCGGAGGGCCCTGGTTACTGCATCGCTCCCCTTTTCCCCTGCTAGATTCTCTTTGAGCCCGGTGATGTTAGCCACTTTGAGGATTTGGAATTAGTTTAGGCAGCACTAAAAATTGGGTATGTCACTGTTGGCTCCGATCTGCAGGAACAATAGGTCTGTGATCCAATAGATCCATCATTCAGGGCATGGGAAAGGGAGGGCTTGGAGAGGTTTAAAGTTATGTTTCCGGAGGGTAGGTTCACCGGCCTAGGCAAGTTGCTCGAGAAATTCCAGCTCAGAAAGGGAATCGATTCAGGTGCGTGATTTTTTTTCTTCTTTTAAACACAATGAGCTTCCTTCATTTCCACTTGTACTGTCACCTACGCTTTTGGACAGGGTCCTGTCCTTGGCCGAGTTAGGAGAGGGTAATATTTTGGATGTTTATGGGCAGATGTTGGCAACGGAGCAGGTATTGATAGAGGTAGAAGAGAGGGAGTGGGAGGTGGAGCTGGGTTTAGTCCTGGTGGGTTCAAGGTGGTGGACAGGGCGCGACCTGACTAGGGTGCGTATGAGTGGGTTCTTCTCAGGGATAGAGGATAGGTGTGAGCTATGCTCTAAGGGGTGAATCTCACACACATGTTCTGGTTTTGTCCCAAGCGAGTTAATTTCTGGGTCTCCTTTTTTGATACAATGTCAGGAGTTTTGGCCGTTCAGTTGGGGTCATGCCCGTTGGTGGCCATTTTTGGAGGATCAGACTCACCAGTGATGCAGATGGGGGAGAGGGCAAATGTACTAGACTTTACCTCGCTAATAGCCAAGGCAAGTTCTGCTAGGGCTGAGGTCCCCGGAGTCATCTAAGGCCTCGGTTTGGTTAGGTGACCTGATGGAGGTTTTGCACTTTAAGATCAGGTATACCATGATGGGGTCGGTGAAAGGGTTCTACTTGAGGTGGCAGCTTTCAGCCTTTTTTCAGGGAACTGATTACCGTCAATTGTTGGAGGGGGGGGTGGGCGTCTTTTTATATTAAAGGTTCTGTTTCCTCTATGGGGGGGGGGATTGGATGGGTGTACATTTGATGGATAGGGAAGGTTTAGGATTTGTTGTATTCTTGTTTTTTTGTTACAATGAAAATCTTGTTTGAATAAATATATTTTGAAAAATTCACAAATTTTCAAAGGTTCACAACTCTATGAATGAGATTTAAAAAAAATCCCAGTCTTAAATGCTTGATCGCACAGTGGTTAGCACTGCTGCCTCACAGCACTGTGGATCGGGTTCAATTCTGGCCTTGGGCAGCCGTCTGTGGAATTCACACATTCTCCCCATGTCTACATGGGTTTCCTCTGGGTGCTCCATTTTCCTCCCACAGTCCAAAGGTGTGCAGGTTAGAACAAACATAGAATTTACAGTGCAGAAGGAGGCCATTTGACCCATCGAGTCTGCACCGGCCCTTGGAAAGAGCACCCTACTCAAGCCCACGCGTCCACCCTATCCCTGTAACCAAGCACCCCACTTAACCTTTTTGGACACTAAGGGCAATTTAGATGGCCAATCCACCTAACCTGCACATCTTTAGACTGTGGAAAGAAACCGGAGCACCCAAAGGAAACCTACGGAGACACGAGGAGAACGTGCAGGCAACATGCAGACTCCGCACAGATAGTGACCCAAGCCGGGAATCGAACCTGGGACCCTGGAGCTGTGAAGCGACTGTGTTAACTATTGTGCTACCGTGCTGCCCAGCACAGGAACAGACCCTGCGGTCCTCCAAGCCTGCGCCGACCATGGTATCTGCCTAAACTAAAACCGTATGCACTTACGGAGTCCGTATCCTTCCATTCCCACCCTATTCATATATTTGTCTAGATGCCCGTTAAATGGCACGATCGTACCTGCTCCCATCACCTCCCCAGGCAGCGCAAGCCATATATTTACCACCCTGTGTAAAAATCGTGCCTCGCACATCTGTTCTAAACTTTTCCCCACGTACTTTAAACCTATGTCCCCTAGTACCTGACTCTCCTACCCTAGGAAAGAGCATCTGACTATCCACTCTGTCCATGTCACTCAATCTTGTAGACTTCTACCAGGTCACCTCTCAACCTCCGTCATGCCAGTGAGAACAGATCGAGTTTCTCGAACCTCTCCTCATAGCTAATGCCCTCCATACCAGGCAACATCCTCGTAAACCGCTTCGGTACCCTCTCTAAAGCATCCACATCCTTCTGGTAGTATATCGACCAGAATTGTTTTCAATATTCCAAATGAGGCCTAACTAAGGTCCTGTACAGCTGCAACATGACTTGCCAATTTTTATATGCAATGCCCCGACCGATGAAGGCCAGCATGCCATATGCCTTCTTGACCACCTTATCCACATGCCACTTTCAGTTCTCGATGGACATGCACGCCCAGATCTCTCTGCCTGTCAAGAATTCTACCATTTACTGTGTAATTCCTACATGCACTGGACCTTCCAAAGTGCATGACCTCACACTCGTCCAATTAAACTCCATCTGACATTTCTCCGCCCAAAACTCCAAGCAGTTTATATCTTGCTGTATCCTCTGACAATCCTCTTCACTATCCGAAACTCCTCCAATTTTTGTGTCGTTTGCGAACTAAATCAGACAAGTTGCATTTTCTTCCAAATCATTTATGCACACTATGAACAACAAAGGTCCTAGAACTGATCCCTGTGGAAGGCCGCTAGTCACAGACTTTCATTCAGAAAAGCACTCTTCTACTGCTACCCTCTGTGGTTTAGCACACTGGGCTAAATCGCTGGCTTTTAAAGCAGACTAAGGCAGGCCATCCACACGGTTCAATTCCCGTACCAGTCTTCCCGAACAGGTGCCGGAATGTGGCAACTAGGGGCTTTTCACAGTAACTTCATTGAAGCCTACTCGTGACAATAAGCGATTTTCATTTCATTTCTACTGTGCCCAAGCCAGTCCTGTATCCAACTTGACAGTTCTCCTCTGATCCCATGTGACTTCACCTTTTGTATCAGTCTACCATGAGGTTCCTTATCAAAGGCTTTATAAATCAATGTATACAACATGTACTGCCTTTTTCCTTCATCTATCATCTTTGCCACTTCCTCGAAAAACTCGATCAAATTAGTGAGGCACGACCTCCCCTTCACAAAACCATGCTGTCCATCGCTAGTAAGTCCATTTGTTTCCAAATGTAAGTAAATCCTATCTCTAAAAATCTTTTTCAATTATTTCCCTTCCACCGACATAAGGTTCACCGGCCTATAATTTCCTGGATTATCCCTGCTGCCCTTTTTAAACAATGGAATAACATTGGCTATTCTCGAGTCCTCTGGAACTTCATCTGTAGCCAATGAGGATACAAAGATTACTGTCAAGGTTCCAGCAATTTCCTCCCTTGCCTCTGTCAGTATTCTGAGGTAGATCCCATCAGGCCTTGGGGACTTGTCTACTTTAATGCTTTTAAATATGCCCAACACCTCCTCTTTATTATCAACATGACTCAGAATATCTACACACTCTACCCTATACTCCTCATCCACCAAGTCCTCTTCTTTGGTGAATAATGAGGCAAAATATTCATTTCGTATCGCCCATTTCCTCTGGTTCCATACATAGATTCCCTAGGTGGGGGGTACAGAGGAGTGTGCTCAGGTGCTCTTTCAGAGGGTCAGTGCAGACTCAATGGGTCAAATGGCCTCTTTCTGTATTATAGCGACTGCTGAACCCCAAGGCAATGCCCCCGATGTTCTAAAATCCCTCTCTAGATTCTCAGTGTCTACCTTGTCAAGCCCCTTCAGAATCTTATGCTTCGATGAGATCAGCCCTCATTCTTCTAAACTCCAGAGAACAGAAGCCCAATTTACTCATCGTCTCCTCACATGATCAAGTTCTCATCTCAGGGACCAATCTAACTGAACCTTTGCTGTGCGGCATACGTACAGCTTTCCTTAAATGTGGAGGTCAAAGGTCAGCACTGTGGTGCAGTGATTAGCACTGGTGTTCCATGGCGCTGAGGACCCGGATTTCATCCCAGCCACAGGTCACCGTCTGTATGGAGTTTGCACATTCTCCCTCTGCCTGCGTGGGTCTCACTCCCTCAACCCAAAGATGTGCAGGGTACGTGGATTGGCCACACTAAATTGCCCCTTTTTATAACAAAAAAGGACAAACTGCATCCAGTATTCCAGGCATGGTCATACCAAAGTCTTGTACATTTGGAGCAAGACTTCTTTATTCTTGTACTCCAATCCCCTTGCAATAAAGGGCAGCAGGCCATTTGTCTTCCTAATTGCTGACTGTACCAACATATGTACTCCTTGTACGAGCACACATAAATGCCTTGGAACATCAACATATTCAAATGTCAGGCTTTCTAAAATTATTCTCCTTTTCCAGTCTAACAATCCAAGTAACAATTAGCAAGAAAATTATTCTTGTTCTCTGCAGATCAACATGACAAGAACTGTGCTCATCTCTGAAACTCATATCACCTGCACTAAAAGTTACAGCACTTTCAATATCTCCAAACTGATAGATCATTATCATACATCTTTTCACGAGAAACCAAAGAATTTTCTTAATGCAAACTAATACTAGTTGAGATTGTTATTTTTAATTCAAATGGACATTAAAAGTGAATGCAGCTCTTCACGAAGGAGCAAAGTTTAAAACTGGAACATTAACTACATCACTATACTGTTGCATTCTAAGGGTTCACCGCATAGCTGCAGTGTTGTGTTGCATCCTTAATGGTGACAGAATAAGGCTAAATACTTGATAAAACTATTTCAACCATCCAACAAAGTCAGTTTTTAAA
This sequence comes from Scyliorhinus torazame, assembly GCF_047496885.1. Taxonomy (NCBI): domain Eukaryota; kingdom Metazoa; phylum Chordata; class Chondrichthyes; order Carcharhiniformes; family Scyliorhinidae; genus Scyliorhinus; species Scyliorhinus torazame. The sequence continues at coordinate 205,346,732 of NC_092718.1, forward strand.
TTTCAACATACACCTTGGAAAGCTGGGTGGTTACTGGCAAGTTTAAAACATGAGCACTAACAAAGTGATGATTATGCTGTAAGGCATGTATTGTATGCAATCTTCTTTCTCTATCATCAATGCTGGATTCAGCAAATTTATGAAAGAATTTCAATATTTCAATGTAGTGTATATCTTAAATATTTAATCATAAATCATGATTGCACTAAATTATTTGATGAACAACTATTTGATGCACAGGCAATAAAGGTGCTTAATTTACTCCATATGATTAAAAATTGCTTTATGTGCATATAAACCCCAAATTATCCAGCAATTCAAATTAAAGAAGGTGAATTCAAAATGTTTTTTGTGCAAGAAAAATTAAAATCAACTCCCTCCAAACAGGAGCAAAGTTTAGTTGCACTAAATTTCACATTTGACATGGAGGTTTATTACAAATATATCCACATGTATCAGTGCATTTAAAACTCCCCAACTTAATTTATTAAGCTTGGTTAATTTGGTAAAGCTCACCAATCTTTCTGAACAAGAAAAAAGATTCAAGTTTTAGAATATTTCGGTCACAGTTCGGGGTCCTTTAGAGTTAGGATAATTGATGCTAGAAACTGAAGAATGCATTTTATTTCCGAAAATAAAAGCACATTAAATAGGTGACAGACAAAAAGGCACAAATTCAATCAATATAGCTTAAATACACACTACAATCTATTTTTTCAAGTACTTACAGTTCATCTCTTTGTCTCTGCGACAACACCATTTTGATTGTGTGAAATCAAGTCTGATTTGTACAGCAGCCGCTGCCTCCTCCACAGGAGATCAAAATTCCTTGCAAACTCCTAATTTAGTACGAGTACTGCCACACAGTGGCCCTATGCCAACACAAAACACCTTTGCAGAAGCCAAATCCAAGAACCAAAGCGGAGACTCGGTAGCATTCAACAGCCAACACTCATTTCACCTGCAAATTAAGTTAGAAAGAAAGTAGTCAGAATAAATACATACAATAAACATGAAACATCAATTAACGACAACGCACTTATTTGCCTATGTTGTAAGCACACGGCATAAAAAGAAAGCTTTGCAATTGAAGAATTACATTTACCAGTGGTCAAAAATCTGTGATGACTATTAAATTACAAGAGCAAAGATGCTGCAGTTTATTTTGGGTGCATAAACAATATCAAGTGTTATTTTGCTGCAAGTCCTTTTTCTGGTGATGAGTAAGAGCAGCACCATAGCACACATGATTAGCACTATGGCTTCACAGCGCCAGGGTCCCAGGTTCGATTCCCTGTCAGGTCACTGTCTGTGCGGAGTCTGCACGTTCTCCCAGTGTCTGCGTGGGTTTCCTCCCACAGTCCAAAGACATGCAGGTTAGGTGGATTGGCATGATGAATTGCCCTTAGTGACCAAAAAGTTCAGGAGGGGTTATTGGGTTACGGGGATAGGGTGGAATTGAGGGCATAAATGGGTCGGTGCAGACTCGATGGGCCGAATGGCCTCCTTCTGCACTATGTTCAAACATGGGTCATCAGGTTAATAGTAGAATTGCACCATCAGCGAAAATGTCTCTAATCATACCAACTGGGATATGCAGATAATTTCAATCCAACCTTCTTATGTTGTCAAAACAATGATATTCTATAGGTAATTAATCAGGCTGGAGATACAGTAATAGCAACATTTAAACATTTAGCAATAAAGTTCTTTCATCACAAAGCATCTCACGTTAGTACGGGCAATATTTTCCTTTTCTTTATTGAAAATATAAGAACCGTACCCAAAGGTTGCTGTTCTCACAATAACTGAACACTAATCTCAATCCCCACTTCAAAATAAAATATTAGAACTGGACCACAAAGCATTCAGTAATTCTGAGATTACATGCAGCACTATATTTCAGTCAGGACAGTAACAAAATATAATTTGTTATTAATAGCTTTTCCCTCATGAAACTGTTTTACAGAGTGCTTGCTCTGGGGGTGGGAAGAGGAGAAGGAGAAGACATACAGACAGAGACAAAGAGAGAGACAGAGAGGTGTTCTTGAGCAGGAATGAAGGAATGGAGGTAGACCTGGATCAAAAGCATAGTCAAAGGTGGGTATTCAGAATTTCTTTCTGGAGATAGTGTGTGTGGAGGCCGATGAGACAAATGATTTTGACATGAATTCCAAAAGGGTGATGCAAATTGAATAGTGATACATTAGACAGACTGGGGGGAAAAAGAGAAAAATTAGATGACATGGCAGGATGAGTTTAGGCCCCCTTTAAATCACCAAGAATTTCTCATGATTATGGCAAAATGGTGACAAATCAGGTTTCAGCAAAGATAGGGGTCCCATAGGCAACAAAGTATGTGGTAAGCAAGATAACCAGGTTGGAAAAAGTAACATGAGCTTGTTCATGGGACGCAAATCTTGAGTCGTTCAAAGCACAGAAGATGGGCAAAGAAGTCTTAACAGATGGGGCAGCAAATGCAAGGGGGGGGGGGGGGAAGAGAAGAGAGAAAGAGGATGTTGTGGTTGGATTTGGAGGGCAGTTAACAGACACCCGAATGTATGCACATGACCTACAGTATTATATTTCTACAGTGACATCTGCTCACTTCATTGGAGTGCTATGTCCTAGGATAAAGTGCTTGAGGTACAAGTCACAGTCGAATCCAAAGCGAGAAGTCTTACATCTCTATCAATAATAAATTTGATCAGGAATTCAGCTTTACCCAGAGAGTGGTGACAATGTTAAACTAACTACCAAGTAGCGTGGATAAACATAAATGCAGTTAAGGGATAGCAAGATAAATACACAAGGAATTTAAAAAAAGGATCGGTTCAAATGTGCAATATGCTAAATAGAATGTAGTAAGTCTGGTATGTGGCATGAACACCGGCATACTGGGCTAAAAAGCCTGTTTGAGCTGTAAATTCTATACTAGTTTTTTCTTAAAAATATCAAACCTGCATTAGCTTAGAGTATTACTAACATTTTGTTTGGGAAGAATCTACTCTCTACATCTTTCGTAAAATAGCAGAAATAAAATTATATCCCCAGAAAACAGTTATTCAATGAACCCGTAACTGCAGAGCCAATGATCTGATATTGATCATAGAATACAAACCTTGCTATAACTGTTTAATTTTTTTTAATAGCAACTTGGATTGCTTTTCCAATATCATTTACAGAACAGAAGCAGATAAAGAAAAATACAGTTTACAAAATAGCTTCTAACTCGTACTATTTGTAATGCCAATTTATATATTTAGGTACATGAATACTGATTGATCAGAAGGAAGTGGATTGAAGACCATTTTCAAACTGTCTGTGCAATCTCAATTTTCAAATGGAAAATCAGATGGACTATCAGAACGAACAAAGAAATTGGTAGATGCATTGCAATAAATTCTAGCCAAAAATAAAAAACGATCATTTTGTTCATAGTGTTATGCTTATTTTGTAATTTAAATCAAAAGTAAAATCTTGGGTTTTCGAACTCCATGGGAAAATGTAACGAAAATGCAACAAAATTTGTGGAGAAAGTCAAATTTAACGCACTGCTGACATAGCAGCAGTAAGCAAAAAATGTATTTCAATTTGCATTTGTTTCAGTTTATCTTGAAACCATGTTTTATCTAAGATGTTGAGAGGATGTTTCCATGGCTGGAGAGTCTAGGATGGAGGTCAGTCCAGATAATGGATTGATCATTTGGAAATATGAGAATAAATTTCCTCACTCCGGAGGTTAAGAATCCTTGGAATTCTCAGCACCAAAGGGCTGGAATACTTAAATCATTCAGCATATTCACGATGGGAGGCAAATAGATTTCTGGGCATTCAAAGAAATTAAGAGATATGGGGATAGGGCAAGAAGGCGGAGCTGATGTAGAAGTTCAACCATTACTATATTGAATGGCACAAGCTGGAGGGGTTGTTTGACTTATTCTTACTCCTTCGATTCTCTTTCTTGCTCCTTCTCATGACGAAGAGGGGGGGCTGGGTACCCAACTGCCATTTATCATGCATGTTGACTTTGAATCAGTCGATTTGATATATAATTGCTGTTTAACTCATTCTTCAATTGCCACCTCCCATGTTATATAACACACACGATCTTGACTCCAAGACAGCATGTTTGAGATTGAAATTCATTCTGTACTAAATGCAGCAGAGGATTTATAATCTATCTTTCTGGTTAGTGGACCAAGTGGACAGTGAAATTTTCAGTTGGTGTATCAAATCTAATGTGTCTGCAACTAGTAAACAAGGAGAAATGTAGCTCGATGAACTACAGCAAACTACTCACTCAAATTACAATCTCATGAACGTTAGATTCAATCTGAATAATACCCTTTAGGGTCTATACATTTGCAATTCGCTCTTAATCAGTGGATGAGCAGATTCTCTTTTGTTTTAGTCTACTAAAATGCATCTAGATTTTCAATAATTGAAGAAGAAACATATTCTTCCTTTATAGTAACTACCCAAAATATTTTCTCTTTGAAAACTAGATGTAAGTCAGTGTGTCCAAGATTAACAGAATTTTTCCTAAAAATCTAATTAAAACAATTAGCATTGGGTAAACACAATGGGTTCACTTATGTTCTTCATTGAACGGATCCTTTCAGCACTGTCTGCTTGGGATATACATGGCTCCATCCCACAACAGGTGATTCACACTTCATGTCCTCTGAAGTGATCAGTCAGTTGCTCAACTGCTACCAAACAAAGCAATGAAAAATGTATCTAGCAGCATCAGTGGGTCACAGGTGCAACTTCCCACTACCTGGTGGTGGAAATTTGCTCCTAAAAGATAAGCAATAAATATTGCCTGGCCAGCACTATGCAGATTCAGAGAATAAAATGTCATAATTCAGATACCATCCTTCGTAGGTACATCATATCTGCAAATCTTGTCAATTTCAGTTACTTCTGGTAAATTATACTACCCACTTAAACACAAATTAGGAAACACTTCTACATGCAAAGGGTGGTAGTAGTTTGCAATTCTTCTGCAAACAGTAATTGATGGGAGATCGCTTGTTCATTTTAAATCGGAGATCGACAGAATTTGTGTTACCCAAAGGGATTAAGAGATATGGGGTGAAAGCAGATATATATGGAGTTAGACTAAATATTATCAATGAGTTATATAATTTATAGTGCAGGAGGCCATTCGGCCCATCAATTCTGCACCGGCCCCCACAAAGAGCACCCCACTCAAGCCCACGTATCCACCCTATTCCCGTAACCCCCACTTACACTTTTTGGACACCAAGGGCAATTTAACATGGCCAATCCACCTAACCTGCACATCTTTGGACTGTGGGAGGAAACCGGAGCACCCGGAGGAAACCCACGCAGACACGGGAAAAACATGCAGACTTCACACAGACAGTGATCCATCGAGGAATCGAACCTGGAACCCTGGAGCTGTGAAGCAACTGTGCTAATCACCATGCTACCGTGCTGCCCTAATGATTTCACTGAATGATAAACCAGGTTCAAGGGTGTAAGCGGCATAGTCCAGTGCCCATGCTCAGAATAAATGTCCATGGGTACTATCAAAGCAATTATATTTTATTACTATATATATTTGCCTAATTCCCATTTTAGAAATTTGCAGGTTTTAGAACAGAACAATGCTTACCTTTGAACCTGTCCTTCAAACATTTGCTTCCCCCACTGAAGGTCTAACTCCTCGTCAAGGTATATGGTTACTGAGGCAACTTCTACCTCATCCTACAAGTCAGTATTTATGTCAGCCTGAATAGTATCAGCAACCTATTTGATCACAGAGGCCATTGCAGTCAGGTCCTGTGGTCACTGAATATTTGCATACATATTTCTGACAAGAGCTGTTGCACAGCAAACAGGGGGGAAGAAATTGAACTCTCAACCTACCTGCTGCAGATACATCTGGTCATGAAAATATTGATAAGAGTGACCACTGCACAGATTTTGTGGAGATATGTCCTGGCCCCACACCAAGGACACCCTCCATCATGTTGTGCTGCACTGTTGTCTTGCTAAAAGGATTATAGATTCAGAACAGATCCAGTAGCTCAAAACTGGGGAACCATGAGGCACTGATATCAGCAGCAGCAGAATTGCATTCAACCATAATTTGTAAACCACGGCCCCCATTTCCCTAACTCCACCTCACTATTGAGCCTGGCATCCAACCCTGGTTCAATGAGTGTAGAAGAACAGCTCCTGGCACAAGAGACGGAAACCAGTAATTAAAGGAAACAATAATAAATATGGGCAAATAAGGAAATGGTTGGACAGATATTTTACATGTCTTTATCTATTGGATATGCTGAATTCTCCCTCCGTGTACCCAAGCAGGTGCCGGAGTGTGGCGACTAGGAGCTTCATTGTAGTGTTAATGTAAGCCTACTTGTGACAATAATAAAGATGAAGATTAGAAGGCAAAAATAACATCCCAGAAATACCTATAAATCAAGAGGTCATAGAATTTACAGTGCAGGAGGCCATTCGGCCCATCGGGTCTGCACCACCCCCTGGAACGAGCACCCTACTTAAGCCCACGCCTCCATCCCCCATAAAATGAAAGGGAGGGAGGGAGGAACTGAAAACAATTACTCTGCAGGGAAAGAGTACTGAGAAAATTATTAGAACTAAAGACTAACAAGTCCCCAAGTTCAATGAACTTAATCTTAGGGTCTTAAAAGAAATGACTGCCGAATTAGTAGATGCATTAGCTTTAATTTTCCAAAATTCTATATTCTTGAATGGTCCGATCAGATTGGAAAATAGAAAGTGTAACCCCTTTATTCAAGAAGGGAGACAGAAAGCAGGAAATTACAGGCCAGTTAGCCTAACAGCTGTCATATGGAAAGTCACCTATGTCTCAGATAACCATAGGCTGCTTACCCCTTTGAGGGGTGAACTGACTGGTGGTGATTTAACCTGAAGGTCACCACACCTCAGGTGAGGGGCAAGGTTGAGAAGGCAGGACCTTCATTAATAACCTTAGGTGGTATGGGAATTGAACCCGCGTTATCCAGCCAACTGAACGAAGCCAGCCAGAATCTATTATTGAGGTTATAGCTGGGCACTTAGGAAATCCCAATGCAATCGGAGAGTCAACATGTTTTACAAAAGGAAAATAGTGTTCAGCTAATTTATTAGAGTTCTTTAAGTAATAAACAAAGTGGATAAAAGGGGTACCTGTAGATGTAATATCTTGGCGATATTTGACAAGATGCCACAAAGGTACTACAGAAAATAAAAGCTCGGCGTGGGGAGTGGGGTGTAACCAGAACAGCGTGAATGGAGGATTATCTAGCAGGCAACAGTAAGGATAAGTGGATCATATTCAAGTTTGCAATCTGTAACTAGTGGAGTGCCTCAGGGACCATTGTTGGGGCCTCAGCTATTTACAATTTATATAAATGGCTTGGTTGAAGGGACAGAATGCATGGTTGCTTAAAATGCTGATGACATAAACATGAATAGGAGAGTAGGCTGTGAAGACAACATGAGTTTGCAAGTTATAGATAGGTGAAGTAAGTGGGCAAAGATTTAGCAGGTGGGAGTACAATGTGTGAAACGGTGAACTTGACCACTTTTGGAGGAAGAATAGAAAAACAATATATTTAAATGGAGAGAGATTGCAAAACTCTGCAGTAGAGGAACCTGGTAAAACACAAAGTGGTATGCAGGTACAGCAGGTGGTTAGGAAGGCAAATGGAATGTTAGCATTTATTGCAAGCATCAAACTCACAAATAGGGAAGTTTTTGTTAGTTGTACAGGGCATTGGTTGGACCACATCTGGAGTACTGTATATAGCTTTGATCAAGGGATACAACTGCACTGCACTAGAAACAGTTCAGAAGGCTCACTCGACTTATTCCCAAAATGAAGGAGTTAGCTCATAAGTAAAGGTCACACAGATTGGGCCTGTACCCACTGGAATTTAGAAGGAGAATTGATCTTACTGAAACAAGATTCGGAGGGGAATGGTAAGATGGATACAGAGAGGATGTTTCCCCTTGTGGGGGATACTAGAACCGGGGACAAAAATAATGGGTCCCCCATCAAAGACGGAGATGAGGAGAATTTATTTTCCTCAAATGGCCATTAGTGTGCTGAATTCTCTTCTATAGAGAGAGCAGTGTCATTAAAGATTTTCAGGGCCGAGTCAAGATTGATTCTTGAGCTACAGGGCAGTCAAAGGTTATGGGGGAAAGAGTAAAGAGAAGCGTGCGAGCGAGAGGGGGAGGAAGCGCGCGAGCGAGAGGGGGAGGAAGCGCGCGAGCGAGAGGGGGAGGAAGCGCGCGAGCGAGAGGGGGAGGAAGCGCGCGAGCGAGAGCGGGAGGAAGCGCGCGAGCGAGAGCGGGAGGAAGCGCGCGAGCGAGAGCGGGAGGAAGCGCGCGAGCGAGAGCGGGAGGAAGCGCGCGAGCGAGAGCGGGAGGAAGCGCGCGAGCGAGAGCGGGAGGAAGCGCGCGAGCGAGAGGGGGAGGAAGCGCGCGAGCGAGAGGGGGAGGAAGCGCGCGAGCGAGAGGGGGAGGAAGCGCGCGAGAGAGAGGGGGAGGAAGCGCGCGCGAGAGAGGGGGAGGAAGCGCGCGCGAGAGAGGGGGAGGAAGCGCGCGCGAGAGAGGGGAGGAAGCGCGCGCGAGAGAGGGGGAGGAAGCGCGCGCGAGAGAGGGGGAGGAAGCGCGCGCGAGAGGGGGAGGAAGCGCGCGCGAGAGAGGGGGAGGAAGCGCGCGCGAGAGAGGGGGAGGAAGCGCGCGCGAGAGAGGGGGAGGAAGCGCGCGAGAGAGAGGGGGAGGAAGCGCGCGAGAGAGAGGGGGAGGAAGCGCGCGAGAGAGAGAGGGGGAGGAAGCGCGCGCGAGAGAGGGGGAGGAAGCGCGCGCGAGAGAGGGGGAGGAAGCGCGCGCGAGAGAGGGGGAGGAAGCGCGCGCGAGAGAGGGGGAGGAAGCGCGCGCGAGAGAGGGGGAGGAAGCGCGCGCGAGAGAGGGGGAGGAAGCGCGCGCGAGAGAGGGGGAGGAAGCGCGCGCGAGAGAGGGGGAGGAAGCGCGCGCGAGAGAGGGGGAGGAAGCGCGCGCGAGAGAGGGGGAGGAAGCGCGCGCGAGAGAGGGGGAGGAAGCGCGCGCGAGAGAGGGGGAGGAAGCGCGCGCGAGAGAGGGGGAGGAAGCGCGCGCGAGAGAGGGGGAGGAAGCGCGCGCGAGAGAGGGGGAGGAAGCGCGCGCGAGAGAGGGGGAGGAAGCGCGCGCGAGAGAGGGGGAGGAAGCGCGCGCGAGAGAGGGGGAGGAAGCGCGCGCGAGAGAGGGGGAGGAAGCGCGCGCGAGAGAGGGGGAGGAAGCGCGCGCGAGAGAGGGGGAGGAAGCGCGCGCGAGAGAGGGGGAGGAAGCGCGCGCGAGAGAGGGGGAGGAAGCGCGCGCGAGAGAGGGGGAGGAAGCGCGCGCGAGAGAGGGGGAGGAAGCGCGCGCGAGAGAGGGGGAGGAAGCGCGCGCGAGAGAGGGGGAGGAAGCGCGCGCGAGAGAGGGGGAGGAAGCGCGCGCGAGAGAGGGGGAGGAAGCGCGCGCGAGAGAGGGGGAGGAAGCGCGCGCGAGAGAGGGGGAGGAAGCGCGCGCGAGAGAGGGGGAGGAAGCGCGCGCGAGAGAGGGGGAGGAAGCGCGCGCGAGAGAGGGGGAGGAAGCGCGCGCGAGAGAGGGGGAGGAAGCGCGCGCGAGAGAGGGGGAGGAAGCGCGCGCGAGAGAGGGGGAGGAAGCGCGCGCGAGAGAGGGGGAGGAAGCGCGCGCGAGAGAGGGGGAGGAAGCGCGCGCGAGAGAGGGGGAGGAAGCGCGCGCGAGAGAGGGGGAGGAAGCGCGCGCGAGAGAGGGGGAGGAAGCGCGCGCGAGAGAGGGGGAGGAAGCGCGCGCGAGAGAGGGGGAGGAAGCGCGCGCGAGAGAGGGGGAGGAAGCGCGCGCGAGAGAGGGGGAGGAAGCGCGCGCGAGAGAGGGGGAGGAAGCGCGCGCGAGAGAGGGGGAGGAAGCGCGCGCGAGAGAGGGGGAGGAAGCGCGCGCGAGAGAGGGGGAGGAAGCGCGCGCGAGAGAGGGGGAGGAAGCGCGCGCGAGAGAGGGGGAGGAAGCGCGCGCGAGAGAGGGGGAGGAAGCGCGCGCGAGAGAGGGGGAGGAAGCGCGCGCGAGAGAGGGGGAGGAAGCGCGCGCGAGAGAGGGGGAGGAAGCGCGCGCGAGAGAGGGGGAGGAAGCGCGCGCGAGAGAGGGGGAGGAAGCGCGCGCGAGAGAGGGGGAGGAAGCGCGCGCGAGAGAGGGGGAGGAAGCGCGCGCGAGAGAGGGGGAGGAAGCGCGCGCGAGAGAGGGGGAGGAAGCGCGCGCGAGAGAGGGGGAGGAAGCGCGCGCGAGAGAGGGGGAGGAAGCGCGCGCGAGAGAGGGGGAGGAAGCGCGCGCGAGAGAGGGGGAGGAAGCGCGCGCGAGAGAGGGGGAGGAAGCGCGCGCGAGAGAGGGGGAGGAAGCGCGCGCGAGAGAGGGGGAGGAAGCGCGCGCGAGAGAGGGGGAGGAAGCGCGCGCGAGAGAGGGGGAGGAAGCGCGCGCGAGAGAGGGGGAGGAAGCGCGCGCGAGAGAGGGGGAGGAAGCGCGCGCGAGAGAGGGGGAGGAAGCGCGCGCGAGAGAGGGGGAGGAAGCGCGCGCGAGAGAGGGGGAGGAAGCGCGCGCGAGAGAGGGGGAGGAAGCGCGCGCGAGAGAGGGGGAGGAAGCGCGCGCGAGAGAGGGGGAGGAAGCGCGCGCGAGAGAGGGGGAGGAAGCGCGCGCGAGAGAGGGGGAGGAAGCGCGCGCGAGAGAGGGGGAGGAAGCGCGCGCGAGAGAGGGGGAGGAAGCGCGCGCGAGAGAGGGGGAGGAAGCGCGCGCGAGAGAGGGGGAGGAAGCGCGCGCGAGAGAGGGGGAGGAAGCGCGCGCGAGAGAGGGGGAGGAAGCGCGCGCGAGAGAGGGGGAGGAAGCGCGCGCGAGAGAGGGGGAGGAAGCGCGCGCGAGAGAGGGGGAGGAAGCGCGCGCGAGAGAGGGGGAGGAAGCGCGCGCGAGAGAGGGGGAGGAAGCGCGCGCGAGAGAGGGGGAGGAAGCGCGCGCGAGAGAGGGGGAGGAAGCGCGCGCGAGAGAGGGGGAGGAAGCGCGCGGGAGAGAGGGGGAGGAAGCGCGCGGGAGAGAGGGGGAGGAAGCGCGCGGGAGAAAGCGCGCGAGAGAGAGGGGGAGGAAGCGAGCGAGAGAGAGGGGGAGGAAGCGAGCGAGAGAGAGGGGGAGGAAGCGAGCGAGAGGGGGAGGAAGGGAGCGAGAGAGAGGGGGAGGAAGGGAGCGAGAGAGAGGGGGAGGAAGGGAGCGAGAGAGAGGGGGAGGAAGGGAGCGAGAGAGAGGGGGAGGAAGGGAGCGAGAGAGAGGGGGAGGAAGGGAGCGAGAGAGAGGGGGAGGAAGGGAGCGAGAGAGAGGGGGAGGAAGGGAGCGAGAGAGAGGGGGAGGAAGGGAGCGAGAGAGAGGGGGAGGAAGGGAGCGAGAGAGAGAGAGAGAGAAAGGGAGCGAGAGAGAGAGAGAGAGAGAGAGAGAGAGAGAGAGAGGGGGAGGAAGCGAGCGAGAGAGAGAGGGGGAGGAAGCGAGCGAGAGAGAGGGGGAGGAAGCGAGCGAGAGATAGAGAGAGAGAGAGAGAGAGAGAGAGAGAGAGAGGGGAGGAAGCGAGCAAGGAGAGATGGGGAAAGCAAGAGAGGGGGGAAGCGAGTGAGAGTGAGGGGGAAGTGAGCATGGCGTGGAGAGAACTGGGAAGGATCACTTAGCAGCATAGAACAGTATTTTGGGGATGCGATTGAATAAATCACAAAGTTGGGCAATCTGAAGCCAGAGTCCCACAGATAAACTGCTATACTTCTGCCCATAGGAGAAAAAAAACTTTCTTGAAAGCTGTGCTTTGAAACATGAAAATGTGGGTCCAAAATATAAAAAGCCTCTCAAACCCTTCACTGCATTTGTTGTTAGCTGTATTTGTTAACTGTTTTCCAAAATCCAGTTCTGGTTGAGCTTTCAGTTAAACGTCAAAACTGGAAAAAAAACAATGCCATTGCCTTTGTCTCATGCCAGACATTGCACCCCTCGATCCTCCCAACCATAGATCCTCCCAACCGGTCGATGGAATTGCAAAGCTCTCAGCTTGGGTGTCCCATCTTTCCCAAACTGGCTTTCCAGCCCCTCATCTTTTCCATAAAAGATGCTTACATCCATCATTCTCTACCCTGCCTCATCCTATCTGATGTTGAAACTCTATCACCTCCAGGTTCAATTATTTCAATACCTGTCCATTCTCAACTCTCCATAAACTTACATTTACCCAAATTTCTTGCTGTCTGTATCCTGTCCTACTAGAAATGGCACAAAGAGTGGTGAGCCTGTGGAATTCATTACCACAGGAAAGGAAGTAGTTGATTCTAAAACTTTGAATGTATTCAAGAGGCGGCTAGATATGGCACTTGGGAGAATGGGATCAAAGGCTATGGGGAGAAAGCAGGATTAGGCTATTGAATTGGATGATCGGCCATGATCGTGATGAATGGCGGAGCAGGCTCGAAGGGCCAAAAGGCCTCCTCCTGCTCCTATCTTCTATGTATTTATGGCACGGTAGCACAGTGGTTAGCACTGTTGCTTCACAGCACCAGGGTCCCAGGTTTGCTTCCCGGTCTGTGCAGAGTCTGCACGTTCTCCCCGTGACTGTGTGGGTTTCCTAGACATGGGGTTTTTCCACAGTAACTTAATTGCAGTGTTAATGTAAGCCTACTTGTGACAATAAAGATAATTATCATTAAAAACTATAATTCCACTTTTCATTTTCCTATGTACGAGTTGCAGATTGCTGAACCACAAATTTTAAACTCCCATCCTGGTGTTCAAATGTTTTCGGGAGCTAGATATTGGAATATTAGATGAAAAAGACTAAAGTCCATCTAATTTGCCTTCTATCATACAAATTGTATGATGACAATGATGAAGTTGTTGACAAATTAGGGTAATTTCTATAAATTAATCTACAACAGACCCAGGCATGAAACACAAAATCCCCATTCATGGAAAATATTTGTGAACCATCGGCTGAAAAATCACCTGTTCACTTATCACGTCATGATTCAAATTACTTGTATACTGTATCCCTATACATGTGTATATTTAGGCAATATATATTATATATGAGAGAATGAGAGAGTTTGGCATTGACATCACACTGAATGGCTGAGCAGGCTCGAAGGGCTGAATTACCTATGGGCTTTTTTTCTATCCCAAAATATTTTCTTCTAAAAAATTCAGTTTGTTATTACCACCAAACCGGAGGATCAACCCTGGCTCAATGCAGAGTGCAGGAGCAGTACCAGTTATACTTAAAAATGGGGTACCAACCTGGTGAAGCTACAACATAGGACAACTTGCATGTCAAACAACCTAAGCAGCAAGTTGTTGACAGAGCCAAGCGATCCCACAACCAACAGATCAGATCTAAGCTCTGCAGTCCTGGCCTATCCAGTTGTGAAGGTGGACAATTAAACAACACACTGGAGGAAGCTCCACAAATATCCCCATCCTCAATAATGGAGGAGCCCAGCACATCTGTGCAAAAGACACAGCTGAAGCATTCGCAATAATCTCCAGCCACAAGTGCCAAGTTAGACAATCCATCTTACTCTCCGTCAGAGGTCCCCAGCATCACGGTTGCCAATCTTCAGCCAATTCGATTTACCCCACATATCCAGAAACGGCTGAAGGCACTAGATACTGCAAAGGCCATGGGCCCTAACAATATTCTGGCAATAGTATTGAGGACTTGTGCCCCAGACGTTGCCGCACCCCTAGCCAGGCTGTTCCAGTACAGCTACAACACTAGCATCTACCTGGCAATGTGGAACATAGCCCAGGTATGTCCAGTACACAAAAGGCAGGACAAATCCAACCCGGCCTATTACCACTTCATCAGTCTACTCTCAATCTTCAGTAAATTGATGGATGGGGTTAACAGTATTTTCAAGCTGCACTTAGCAATAATCTGCTCACTGACACTCAGTTTGAGTTCCAGCAGGGTCAGTCAGCTTCTAACCTTATTGGAGACTTGGCTCAAACCTGGACAAAAGAGCTGAACTCCAAAGATGAAGCAAGAGTGACTGCCCTTGACAGCAAGGCAGTATTCGATAGAGTGTGGCACCAAGGAGCTCGAGCAAAGATGGAATCAATGGGAATAAGGGGCAGAACTCTCAACTGGTTGGGGTCATACCCAGCACAAAGGAAGATAGATGGTTGTGGTTGTAGAATGTGTCATCTCAGTCCCAGGACATCACTACAGGAGATTCTCAGGGTGGTGTCCTCAGCCCAACCATCTTCCACTGCTTCATCAATGACCTTCCTTCCAACAAAAGGTCAGAAGTGGGGATGTACGCTGATGATTGCACAATGCTCAACGCCATTCGTGACTCTTCAGATAATGAAGCAGTCCATGTCCAAATGCAGGCAGGCCTGGACAATATCCAGGCTTGGGCTGACAAGTGGCAAGTTGCATTCACACCACACAAATACCAGGCAATGACCATCCTCTATAAGAGAGAATCAAACCATGGCATCTCAACAGCATTATCATTGAATCCCCCACTATCAACGTCATGGGAGTGACCATTGATCAGAAACTGAACTAGCCATATAAATACTGTGGCTCCAAGAGCAAATCAGAGGATATGAATCCTGCGGCCAGTAACTCACCTCGTGACTCCCCAAAGCCTGTCCACCACCAATAAAGCACAAATCAGTAGTGTGATGGAATACTCGCCAATTGCCTGGATGAATGCAGCTCCCACAACACTTAAGAAACTTTACACTTTCCAGGACAAAGCAGTCTCTTGATTGGCACCCCTTCCACAAACTTTCACTCTCTTCACCACTGAAGCACAGTGGCAGCAGTGTGTACCATCTACAAGATGCACCACAGAAACTTTACAAGGCTCCTTAGGCAGCATCTTCCAAGCTTATGATGGCTATCATCCAGAAGAACAAGGGCAGCAGATACATAGGAACATCACCACACCATTCTGACATGGAAATATATCACTGTTCCTTTCCTGTCGCTTGGTCAAAATCCTGGAACTCCCTCCCTAATAGCACAGTAGATGTACCGACATCATATGGACTGCAGCAATTCAAGAAGCCACATCACCATCACCTTCTCAAGAGAAATCAGGGATGGGCAACAAATGCTGGCCTAGGGAAGCCCACATCCTGTAAAATAGAATTTTTAAAAAAGGGAGTCTCTTAATTTCTAAAACCGTGTTCCTTGGTTCTAGACTGCCCCACAACCAAGACTGTTTCAATATCAAGAGGTGTGCCTGGAGTGTAAGGCATCAAAATGGCAAAGAAAATTTTCTGAATTGAATATGGAAAGTGAAGATAGTAAGATTATCAAATTATATTAAAAGTGATGGATTGAGTGGGGCCACTGGTATTAGGATTAATTAGGTGACAGTTGACTCTACAGGGTGCAAAAATATATTTTTTTGCTTCAATTTTTACTGAAAAGTAAAGTCACCATAGTCCAGATGGCCATAGGCTCCTTTACCTTTTGTGGGGGGGCAGGTAACTGGTGGTTATTTAACCTGAGACACACCACTCAGGTGAGGGGCAAGGTTGAGAGACAGGCCCTCGTGAACCCGCGGTCTTGGCATTGCTCTACATCACAAACCAGCTGTGCAGGGTGGTTAGCACTGCTGCCACACAGCACTAAGGACCCAGATTTGATCCCGACCTCACTGTCCATGAGGAGTTTGCACATTCTCCCCATGTCTGCGTGGGTCTCACCCCCACAACCCAAAGATGTGCAGGGTGGATAGATTTGCCACACTGAGTTTCCCCTTAATTGGAAAGAAAACTGAATTGAGTACTCAATTTATTTTTTTTAAAGAAAAAATGAATTTTAAAAAACAGCTGTGCATCAAACGGAGCTAAACTGGCCTCCTGCTTTTACTGAAGACACAGTCGAAAACTTTGATACAGAAAGGGAACTAGCAGTGTTGCAGAGCTACATTATGACAATTCTCATCACTACCAGCTGATTGCTGAACAGCTGTGGAAACCTCGGGTAAATAAATATCAAAGGCTGAGAGTTCCATGCGAGAAACCTTAAGGAACCACGGATAAAATTACATAGAGCCGGAGAATTACTACAGTGCAGAAAGAGACCAATCGGCTCATTGAGTCTGCGCTGACCCTGTGAAAGAACATCCTACCCAAGCCCAAACTCCGCACCATCCACAGCTAACCTGTATAACCATGGACAGAGGCAATTTACCATGACCACCCACTTTGCATATCTTTGAGTTGTGGGGGTGAGGCCCACGCAGACACGGGGAGAATGTGCAAACTCCACAGTGACCAGGACGAGGATCGAACCCAGGTCCTCAGTGCTGTGAGGCAGCAGTGCTAACCAGTGCGCCGCCCCCATTCTTTGGTCAATTTCGGGCACAATTTCACAACTCTATTTCATTCTGCCTGCTAATTTGCATATCAGTGTTCACATCATGGAAGGTCCATTTGGGTTTTCATCTTTTGGCCATCTTGTGATTTTCAATACTATATTTGATATTTTCAAGCTAGTTACTTTTATGAAAAAATTACTTTGAGCTTTAGCTTCTGAAAAGTTGCAACTGATTTTTACCCTAGTTTTAAGGTACAAAATTACGAGTAGAATCCCTTATTTATGACACAAGAACTAGAGACAGCAATGTTTTGTCACAGGAACGGTGAATCAAATTCACCATACAAAATCCAATTTACTGTGCTCTCTTGGGGTATATTTTCCCAGTAAGTGTGAAAAAGGTCAGTGTATGAAGAGAAATTTTAAGTAACTGAAAATTACACAGAGTGGCATCTTGTTAACACAGAAGTCATCACACCTCTCCAAAGCACAGCACTATTTTCCGGACATTTGAAAATTTCCCCAGCTGCTTTGTACCAAATGTCAGATTTAAGGAATTTTAATTTACTTGCATATTTGGCCTGCCGAAGTTAAATTGATAGTTGGGAGTTTAAACAACTAATAAGATCTCCTTATACTGCCTTGCAAATTGCATTGTTGATCTTGTCAGTAGGTAAGGCACTATAATTGGTGCCCTATTGCCCTCTGGGGTGGGGAGAGAAAGAGAGGAATCAGTGAATGACTCAGTACCAATTATTCCTGCTGAAGAGCATGCTCAACAATATCGGATGAGAACACGTTTGATTTGGTCCAATGATCAACATTTCATTGCCTTGGTTCACAAGAATGACTATTTAGAGGGGGCCTATATATCTGGTGTTCATAGAATGTCAGTTAAAAAGACAGGATGAGAAAAAATAAAACATGTGCAAACCAGTTTCTGAACCAAATAAAATACTGTCCAATAGGGAATTGCCAATTTTCTTAGTGTTAAGCAGAAAATGAAACATTTCACCCTTGTAAAATTAGCTGGACCATTTATTTGCCAGTCATTACACAAAATTTCATGTTTTATGTGTAACCTCTGCAGTTCCAGGGAAAATGTGCGTAAGCCATATAGGAAATCCATTGTCCTTTAATTTTTAAAAAAATTTAGTGCACCCAATACATTTTTTCCAATTAAGGGGCAATTTAGCATGGCCAATCCGCCTAACCTGCACATCTTTGGATTGTGGGGGCGAAACCCACGCAAACATGGGGAGAATGTGCATACTCCACAAGGACAGTGACCCAGAGCCAGGATCAAAACTGTGACCTCAGCGCTGTGAGGCAGCGATGCTAACCACTGTGCCGCCCACGGTCCTTTAATTTTGATCAGTTTCACCAGTTTGGAAATGAGACATTCTTTCAAATTTTTACAAAAACTATCTTTATCATCTTTTATTTCCATTTAACAGTTTCATAGTGAAGTAAATAACTGAGTCAGGCATGGTGGCTGGCACTGTTGCCTCAGCACCAGGTACCCAGATTTGATTCAAACATTGGGTGACTGTGGTGAAATGGCCAAAGCCCCTTAGTTAGATGGGGTTACAGGAATAGGGCGGCGGCGTGAGCCTGGGTAGTGCGCTCTTTCAGCGGGTTGGTGCACTGTAGACATTCTGTAACATTTGAGTTGAATATGAATCTTCAAAATGTTAATTGAGGTTCACTCTTCACAGATGCCAAGCCTGTATTTTTCCAACACTTTGTTTGTATTTCAGATTTCCAGCATCTGCAGTATTTTGCTTTTATGTAAATTATCTAAGTCACCTGGAAAGGTATAGCTAATGGAGCGGTGTAGATGTTAAGACCACTTATAAAAATGGTGTTTCTTAATTGTAAGCAAAGATCTAAAATGCTGACCATTTTCAAAGAATGATCTGTAAATTACTGGCGTATTAACAGAATAAAATTCACTTCTTACAAATACACTGTACTTAAAGACTCAAGAAGATTACTACAGCAGTACTGTACCCATTTGAGGTGAGCTATTCAGCCCGTTGCAGCTTCAACAGTCAAATCTATTTAATTTACACTTCGCCAAATTGAGCACTGCCAACAATTCAAACAGGGTCTGCTCATGTCTCACAATCCTTCATGGAGAATGATCCATACAGACAGGCAACCTGAAACTCACATTTCTGGCACACAGAGTAAGTGCTCAGCCAGTCTGCAAATGTCTTGGGGCAGTTACTGTTGTCCTGGTATCCAGCAAAGGAGGGGAAAATTACTCAAGATAGTGCACTATAAGAACGAGGAGAAGAATTTGTCAATAGGTGTGGGCTCAAGTAGGATAATCTTTCCAGGGGCCGGTGCGGGCTCGATGGGCTCCTTCTGCACTGTAAATTCTATGATCACTCGAGCCCACTCTGGCATTCAATACGAGCATGGCTGATCTCACCTCGGCCTCAACTTCACTTCCCTGCTGATTCTCTATAACCCTTCAACCCATTACTAATTAAAAATCTAGCAATCTCCTCCTTAAATTTACTCAATGCCCCAGTATCCACCACACTCTGGGTTAGCGAATGCCACAGATTCGTGACCCTTTGAGAGAAGTAATTTCTCATCTGTTTTAAATCTGCTACCACTTATCCTAAAACTATGACCTCTCATTCGAGATTGCGTCACAAGAGAATACATCCTCTTCACGTCTACTTTGTCAGTACCTTTTATCATCTTATTATACCTTAATTAGTTAGTGATGGCCTCGCTGCCATTTGCTCCGGGGAAATATTCAGCGAACCCGGTGGTGGCCTGACCATTGAAGACAGGGGGGCAATTTTGGCAGCACTTCAAATTGGGGGCGGTATTGAAGCTGACGCCAATTTGTGCGATTCACATGTTTGAGCCAACGACATTGGATGCCAGATTTAAGGGATGGGAGAAGCGGTGGAAGGGATTTGTTCTTGGAGGGACGATTTGCGAGCTTGGAGTTGGAGAAATTTGGGATTTTGCAGTTGGATACATTTAGGTATTTACAGATTCGCAATTTCATGAAAAAGATCCTTCTGACAGCCCCTGTGGTGCCACCTTCCTCGTTGCTGGAGAGGGTTTTACCACTGGCAGGGATGGAGTACCTTGGGGATTTATGGTAGGATTATGGCAGAGGAGGCAGTGTCAGTGGAGAGGGTTATGGCTAAGTGGGAGGAAGAGTTTGGGTGTGGTGAGAGGCTCTGCGGATGGTGAATGCAAGACTTAGTGTGTGATATTAAGGTTGATACCGTTAAAGGTAATGCAAAGGGCCCATCTGACTAGGTCTTGGGTGAGCAGATTGTTTGCCGTGCAGGAAGATGAGAATGAGCATTGTGGGAGGGGCTCGGCTAATCATGTGGACATGTTCTGGTCATGTCCTCAGCATGTGGGTTTCTGGGTCTCCTTTAGCACCATGTCAATGATTCTACAAATTGAACAGAAGCCGTGTCCCTTTGGGGTCATATTTGGGGTGTTGGATCTGCCGGGGACTAATGTTCTGGCCTTTGCCTCAGGCTTGGGCTGCCAAGTGGCAAATTACATTTACACCACACAAGCGCCAGGCAATGGCCATCTCCTACAAGAGGAATCTAACCATCACCCATGACATTCCCATCACCAAGTCAGGGTGGTGAGTGGCTTGGACGGTTACCATTGATCAAAAACTGAACTAGCCATATTAGTACTATGGCTACCAGGGCAGGTCAAAGGCTAGGAATCCTTGGGCAAGTAACATATCTCCTGCCCCCCCTCCCCCACAAAGCCTGTCCACCATCTACAAGGCACATGTCAGGAATGTAATGGAATACTCTCCACTTGCCTGGATGAGTACAGTTTCAATACTCCAGAAGCTCGACACCATCCAGGACAAAGTAGCCCGCTTGATTGCTCCTCCTTCCACAAACATTCAAACCCTCCACCAGCAACGAACAGTGGCAGCCACGTACCATCTACAAGATGCACTGCAGTAACTCACCAAGGTTCTGTAAGGCAGCACCTTCCAAACCCATGACCACTACCATCTAGAAGAGCAAGAACAGCAGATACCATGAAACCCTACCACCTAGAGGTTCCCCTCCAAGTCACTCACCACCCTGACTTGGAAATATAATCGCTGTTCCTTCACTGTCGCTGGGGAAAAATCCTGGAACTCCCTTCCTAACAGCAGTAGCTGTACCTTCACCCAAGGGACTGCAGTGGTTCAAGACCAAGGACGCCCCGCCCACATCCCGAAAATTAATTTTTAAAAATCCTTATCAAATGCCTTCCAGAAGTCCAGATATACCACATCTACAGGATACCCATTATCCAAGTGGCTTGATATATCTTCAAAGAACTCGAACAAATGAGTCAAACTATGCTTGCAGAAGCACTCGTGCTACCCAATCACTGCCAAAGATCTGAATGCTGTAACATGATCCATTAATTGTGTGTGGTTTTACCTCTCTCCTCAACGGCTTTGTTTTGCCAAAAAAGTTTCAAACATTTCACCCTTTTAACAAGAATATTCACCTCATATTCCCCATGTACCATGTCCCCAGATAACAACTAAGACAACGAGCATATCCCCAAGGCCTCTGCCGACAATAATGGGGGGTCTATTTCTTTATAAAGCAGATGGGAAAAGTGAAAGCAGTATGTATTTTACTTAACAGATCAAAAATTAACCGCAAGGAATTATGGAGACAACTTGATTTCTATTACTGTATTACTTTACAGCATGACATGCTACACGTTTCCTGTATTTAGTTGACATTACTTATGGACAGTAGTCAAGACTGCCAAATTTATGCCAATTTAATTAGAGTCATAACACCAACTGTTCCTCTGAAAGTTTCAATCTGTACCCACCCTACTTTAAAAGCAGAGAATTAGCTTACAGGCAAGTTTCAAGTTGTTTCATGTAATGCTCATTAATATTCAGTGATTATTGCTCTCAAATGGACGTTTGTAAGTATCAGATGGGGGTAGTATCAAGCTCACTTCAAAAGCTTCCATGATTGAGCACATCATTGACACTCAGCATCTTGGTCTCGGTTCAAGCAGCAAGAAGCACTTAGGTGGTACCCCATTGCAGCTATACACCATTGCAGATCATTATCTTCAAGAGAGAAGATTCACATGACAATTATTGGCTTTAATCAAAACACCACCTAATCAGTTATAAAATAATTCACGCTGCCAAGGCTTTAAATTCTCCATTCCCAACAGTTTAAATTGGTTCTTGCACATGGTTCGGCTCACCGCCAAGCACATCTTCACTTACTTAATCAATACTATTTCCCAAACAAAAACTGATAATCTCAATTCTCATTCACTTTTTAAAAAATATATATTTATTCAAATTTTTCAACAAACCCCCCCCCACCCCCAACAAGAAACAAGAACACAACAAGCAGCAATTATACATTGGATTTCCCCCATATACAATAACCCCCCATATAACATTTAAAAACACAAATAGGGGAAAAAAAACACCTTCACCCAAACGCCACCCCAAAAGAAACCCCCCCTCCCTCGGGCTGCTGCTGACCTCCTCCTAACGCTCCACAAGATACTCTAGGAACGGTTGCCACCGCCTGAGGAACCCTTGCACAGACCCTCGCAAGGCAAACTTTATTCTCTCCAGCTTGATGAACCCTGCCATGTCATTGATCCAAGCTTCCACACTAGGGGGCTTCGCATCTTTCCATAGTAGCAAAATCCTCCGCCAGGCTACCAGGGACGCAAAGGCCAGAATATCGGCCTCTTTCGCCTCCTGCACTCCCGGCTCGTCCGATACCCCAAATAATGCTAATCCCCATCTCGGCTTGACCCAGGCGTTCACCACCTTGGAGATAGTCCTCGCAAAACCCCTCCAAAACCCGGGCACGACCAGAACATATGGACGTGATTTGCCGGGCTCCCCGAGCACCTCTCACATCTGTCCTCCACCGCAAAGAACCTACTCAACCTCGCCCCTGTCATATGCGCTCTGTGAGTAACTTTAAACTGTATTAGGCGGAGCCTGGCGCAAGAGGAGAAAGAATTAACCCTACTCAGGGCATCAGCCCACAGACCCTCATCTATCTCCTCCCCAAGCTCCTCCTCCCACTTGCCCTTTAACTCCTCCACCGAGGCCTCCTCCTCTTCCTGCAGCTCCTGGTAAATCGCCAAAACCTTGCCTTCTCCAACCCATACACCCGAAATCACCCTGTCCTGAATCCCACGTGCCGGAAGCAGTGGGAATTCCCTCACCTGATACCTCACAAACGCCCTCACTTGCATGTACCTGAAAGCGTTTCCCGGGGGTAGCCCAAACTTCTCCCCCAGCGTCCCTAGACTCGCAAACGTCCCATCGATGAACAGGTCCCCCATTCTTCTAATCCCTGCCCGATGCCAGCTCCGAAACCCCCCATCCACCGATGGTTCTCCCGAATCGGGGACCAAACCGAGGCTCCCACCTAGCCCCCGTGTCGCCTCCACTGCCCCCAGATCTTCAGCGTCGCCGCCACCATCGGACTTGTGGTGTACCTTATCGGCGAGAGCGGCAGCGGTGCGGTCACCAGCGCCCTCAGGCTCGTGCCCACACAGGACGCCATCTCTAGCCTCTTCCACACTGCCTCCTCTCCCTCCATTACCCGCTTACGGATCATCGCGACATTGGCTGCCCAATAATAGCCACACAAATTTGGCAGTGCCAGCACCCCCCTGTCCCTGCTACGCTCCAGAAACACCCTCTTCACCCTCGGGGTCTTATTCGCCCACATAAATCCCATGATGCTCCTGCTTACCCGTTTGAAAAAGGCCTTGGGGATCAAAATGGGAAGGCACTGGAACACAAAGAGAAACCTCGGGAGGACCGTCATTTTGACCGACTGCACCCTACCCGCTAGTGAGAGTGGCAGCATATCCCACCTTTTAAAATCCTCCTCCATCTGCTCCACCAACCGCGTCAAATTGAGCTTGTGCAGGGCTCCCCAACTCCTAGCTACTTGGATCCAGAGGTACCGAAAGCTCCTTTCCGCCCTCTTCAGCGGTAGCTCATCTATCCCCCTTCCCTGGTCCCTTCCTGAATGCACCACAAAGAGCCCACTCTTCCCTACGTTGAGTTTATACCCCGAAAAGTCCCCAAACTCCCTAAGGATCCGCATGATCTTCGCCATCCCCTCCACTGGTTCCGCAACATACAACAGGTCATCGGCATACAACGACACCCGGTGTTCCACTCCCCCCCCCCCCCCCCCCCCCCCGGACCAATCCCCTCCATTTCCTGGACTCCCTCAGTGCCATGGCCAGCGGTTCAATTGCCAGTGAAGACAACAAGGGGGATAGGGGGCACCCCTGCCTCGTCCCCCGGTTCAGCCGAAAGTACTCCAACCTCCGCCGGTTCGTAGCCACACTCGCCACCGGGGCTCTATATAGCAGCCTGACCAAACTGATGAACCCCTCCCCGAACCCAAACCTCCGCAACACTTCCCAAAGATACTCCTATCCATCCGATCAAAGGCCTTCTCCACGTCCATGGCTGCCACTAACTCCGCTTCCCCCTCCACCGAGGGCATCATAATCACATTGAGGTGCCTCCGCACATTTGTATTTAGCTGCCTACCCTTCACAAATCCCGTCTGGTCCTCATGAATCACCCCCGGGACACAGACCTCAATTCTCATAGCCAGCACCTTCGCCAGCAAAGTAGCATCAACATTGAGGAGCGAGTCTCATTCACTTTTCACAGGATATTCTTTAAACTTCAGTTTAACATGTCATCCAAACGACATCTTTCAAAAGGTACAAAAAAAATAAACGTGCAAAATCGAGCTCCAGTTATTGACAGTTTAGAAATCTGATTTCTAGTCTATTCAAGTAGCCAATTGATGTCCAATCCCTTATGTAGAGTATATTTCCAACTTTCTCTGTCTGTTAGCTTTGACAGTCATCGGACTCGAAACGTTAGCTCTTTTCTCTCCGTACAGATGCTGCCAGACCTGCTGAGATTTTCCAGCATTTTCTCTTTTGTATATTCATTATGTCCTGACAGACTACAAGCTCATTCATTTTATCAACAATTCCTAATATTCTAATGAGTTGGTAACTCATTTCAGAGCCATATTTGAAAGTACAACTTTGTTTTTATCACTTTTGTCTTTTCTTGCCAGAGGTCTTATTGCATTTGCAACCTTTCAACCATTTGCAACACTGAAATAGAGTAGAAGTTTTGAAGATCTCTCACATTTCAATTGTAAATAGAGCCATGGAACCATTCTGGGAAATCTCTGCATCCTCTCAAGGAACCTCGTTCTTCCTAAAGTGTGACAACCAGAACTGAATACAATACTCCAATCAGAGCTTTACAGGTTTAACATGACTCCCCTGCTTTTGTTTGCACCATACCTGTATTTATTAAGCCCAAGATCCTAATTCTCCAAAATGGCCTGCCACCCTCCCTCTCCCTACTGTCAACTTGTGTGTTAAATTCCATCTGCCAGTTGTTGGCCCATTCATGTCCTGTTGTTGCATTTGTTTCGTACAACGTTCACTGTTTGCTCCCACCCAAGTTTGGTATCATTGGCAAATCTTAATTTTACGACGTATTCAAATATTCATTGTTAAGGCTTGGTAGCCCTTTTAACTTCAGGTAAGACAACTTGCTTTGTTAATGGACCATTGCATAACATTTCTAAAATTCTGAACTACAGAAGTACATGCTGAAAATCGAGCAATAGGTGATCATTAAGCAGAAGAGTTATAAATTCAGCATCAGCAAACCTAGTTAATTCAAGATTCTGTGCGGAGTTACGTGAAGGTTCCACACCCAATATCTTGCACGTTTGTTTTAAAAACCAAATGCATTTTGATTCACTAAAAGCCATAAACAATTACATCCTGAACTTGCAATCTTGAACAGAAGCGGATACCAACTTTTCACTTCCAAATCAAAAAATAGGTAAGCAAAATGTGCCCCATAATGCCATATTGACACCACACCATATCGCAAATTGAGCCACCTAGGAGCATCAATTATCCAGAGGTTAGGTAATTACAGTCATTCACACAGAACCACCAAGTCCAACTTTGTGTCAGTGTTTTGAATGGGAACATTTGTGCATCTCTTCAGGGAAAGAGAGAAAATAGAAACGGTAAGGAACAGTACTAAAGCCATATTGTCCCCACATAACAAATACTGGAAATATTTTGATTATCCAAGAAGAAAAAAAAATCACATTATTTCAAAGAAAACCTTTGCGACAATTGTTCGATAAAAGGTACCTGAGATAACATTTTAACAGAATAGCCCCAGGCAGGTTCTCAAGTCCAATTCTGGATTCAGGCAAAGTGAACACTGTGAATGCACCAGGTATAACTGGCAAGATTCACAATTAAGACATAAAATCTCACCAGGACAAGTAGCTGACAACAATTTGGTATGGGCTAAGAAAATGCACTGGTCCACTATCAACAATTTGTATATTACCTTGAACATTACACATAACAAGGCAATTTTAAAAAATTTGACACCATGTCAAAGGAAGACCAAGACAGATTTTTTTTTATTTTTTATAAAAGAGTAAAATGAAAGATGGGGGATGTGGAATGAATCCAAGAACCTATGTCCAAGGCAGATGAAGGGATGGTTGTCAATGGTGGGTTGATGGGAATCAGAGATGCGCAAAGGCCAGAATTGGGAGGGCACCAATATCTCGGACAGTTTGCGAGCTGGAGTGGGTTACTTAGACGGGGAAAAATTCAAAATGTGACTTATGAAACAGTGCGCAATCTTTATGAAGTGTCATGGATTAAGCATGTGTGATAATGGAATGCATTTACCAATCTGTCAAATCAGTCATGCTGCCCGTCATAGTTTAAACACACTGCAATCTTGACTAGATAACAGATGGGTGTTAATTTCAAGTCCTAATCTGTCCCTGGAAATGCTTAGTAAGCCTTATATATTTAGTAAATGTGCCAGTGTATCCAAGTAATTTTAACATTATACTGTCATTCATGTTTCGTACATTAACAGATTGTCCACCAAATAAATTACCCTTTCCTGCAGCAAGCTGAACTATCATTTACAGTTGGATGCATTGCTAGAAAACCTAAAAACTGCAGTAGGCCATTCAGCCCCTTGAGCCAGTTCAGTCATTCAATTATATAAAACCTGATCTGTATCTCAACTCCAATTACCCAGCTTTGTTCCATATCCCCTGATACCTTTACGAACGAACAAAAGTCAATCTGTCAACTACACAAACACTATTCTAACAAATAGGGAACCAAAGATACAAATCCTTTAACTGCTTTTTTTGTGCCAACAGAAACTCAACAATGCAAATGAAAGATTTCCAATGGTGTACAGAGGCTAGTTATGTGTCACAGGTTGAGACTGGTAAAATTAAGATGACCAATTTGTAAATGGATAATTTTTGAATATGTCAATAATTGTTTTCTATTTTTTGCCAAATGTCAGTCTCCCACTTCTCCTTCTGCACCCATTTTGAAACAGGTAAAATAAAGTATTTCATTTTGAAGGGGGGAAAAGGGCCTGCAAATTGCTAGCAGTAACTGAAGAAATATGAAAAACTCAAGATACGAGAAATTGTTCAAATGAAGTGTAAAAATGTTACTTGCTATGCTCTGGGGACACAGGTTCAACTCCCACCATAGCAGCTGGAATTTAAATTCAAATAAAATCTAGTCTCAGTAATGATGGCCATGGAACTACCATCGATTGACTGAAAAACCTATCAGGTTCATTAACACCCTTTAGGAAAAGAAATCGGTCGTCCTTACCTGGTCTAGCCTACATGTCCAGATCCACAGCAATGTCATTGACTCTTTCCTGGATTCTGAAATGGCCTGGAAAACCACTTAGTTCAAAGGCAATTTGGGCTGGGCAACAAATGCTGGTCTTGCCAGTGATACCCATGCCCCATGAAAGGATTAAACAAATACTAAATATTTTTAAATAGAAACAGTTATAGGGAACAATATGTTGCTATTAGATTGCATCTATATATAAGGTATGGTTCACTGCATGCCTAGTGCATAAGTATTTACAATAATTTCTATTATCTGACAAGTGCAGTTAAACTTGATATCGAGTACAGTAGGAACTGGCAGATCCACTAAGTTATGAAATGTATTTTGCAACAAACATGAAGCATAAAAGTATTTCCTGACATACAGTAATTTTGTTTTGAAGAGGTGGAAAAACTTAACGTTGACAGTACTGATGAATTGGCAGGCTTTCAGAAAGATACTGGTCAGGCACCCCAAGCTAAAATTAGGCCTATTAGCTAACAGTGGGCCATTTTAAACTTTAATGCCAAAAGGCTGCAGAATCATTGTAAAGGAAAATTCAAACTTAAAAATGCAACTTGCATTCTTCAGAGATTGATGTAGTTCAACATCTGTATCCAGAACATAGATAGGACTACACGTTTGACAGCATTTTTGCCTTCTGCTAACCATTCTTCCACGGCATTATACCGGACTATTATTTTCCATGTGGAGAAATTGGGCCAATACTGACTGACAAGTTCAATAAATCAAAGATTTAAATAGAAAATATGGCAAGCCTTCGAATTAAATATTTTCAAAATTAAGACAGATTTAATAGAAAACAGATTTAATAGAAGTAACAGGATGGATGGGCTAAAAACAGAAAATGCTGGAAATGTTCAGCTCCAGCAGCATCTGCAGAGAGTATCAATACTTCAGGTCTGTGTGTGACCTTTCATCAGAAAGACTTGAAATGTTAACTTTGCTTTTCTCTACACAGATCCGGCCAACTATTTCAGTCATTATTTCAGATTCTCAGGATCCACCACATTCTGCTTTTTGTTGTGAATGCTTATCTGAACTAAAATTATTTCTGAGCGCTTATTTCTAGACTTCCATGTTAAGATTTTTGTATCACTTTTTCTAAACCTTACACTTATGGACTTGAAAAACAAAAACATTTGAGAAAAAAATATATATTGTTAAAACGGAATGTTCAAAATACATAGTGCAGCCAGGATCGGAATAAAGAGCAGATAGGTTAATGATTTAGCTTCTGCGTCAGCTAACATTAATTTCTCTTCTTTTTAGATACTAACGCACCTATGCATTTTCTACTATGTATTAAAAAAAAAACACTTAGTTGAGGCTCCATTCAAGTCGAGAATTACTCAGCATTTTTGTTTAAAGTTCTACTTTATATTTAAATAGAAAAAATATATTTAAATAATTTGTAAACCAATTTTTTTAACTTTTCAATTAAATGGACAAGTTCAATAATGGATACTTCTTCCCTTGACTGCAATTACGTGGAAGTTTACATCTTAAATTACATTTTTCTTAGGGCAGCACGGTGGCACAGTGGTTAGCTGTTGCCTCATGGCTCCGAGGTCCCAGGTTCGATCCTGGCTCTGGGTCACTGTCCGTGTGGAGTTTGCACATTCTCCCTGTGCTTGCGTGGGTTTCGCCCCCACAATCCAAAGATATGCAGGGTAGGTGGATTGGCCACGCTAAATTGCCCCTTAATTGGAAAAAATGAATTGGGTATACTAAATTTATTTTAAAATTACATTTCGCAATTTACATATATATTTTATAATAAGCATGATCACGTGTGAGCTTCTCCATAGTCAAGTGTGAGCTTCTGTATAGTCAAGTTACAAAAATGTCAAACTGGTCATGGGCCTGATATTTGGAACTCTGAAACCGATCTGTTTAACAACAGAAAGGGTCTACTTTCTCACCAAGCTGGTCATTATGTAAATACGATCATAATACCTGTACAAACATGAAATGGTGCTGGGATTATTTGTCCTGGTGAACTATCATTTGCATCCAAAAACATAACCACTATGATATTATATAATATTGAATGGAAAATCGACCCCCCCCATCTTTTACAGCTCTCAAATAATTAAAAATCAGCTTCAACTTAAAATTCTGCATATTGTAAACGCATTGATAAGCACGCAGAGTTCGTGATGAGTATTCTGCAGAACCCAGTGGAGCTGGCAAAGGAGAAAAAAAAGCTGGTTTAAAAAAAAATGTCGTAATGTTAATCCTGCATCACCAAAAAGCAGGATGCATGTGGCTCATGGCACTGCACCGACCACGAAAATATGACAACTAAAACAGTGGGGGGTGGGAAAAACGATCATTAGATATTGCATCAGACATTGAAGATCACAAAACACAAAATTTAAGCGTTCAGCGATGATATACATTATATATATTTCGATAATAATTGGATAACACCGTTTGGGCGTCTCACAAGTCAAGATCCACCCTGCGGTAAAAAAAAATCTTGTTTCTTCTCACTCCACCCAAACTCATCAGTGTTGCTCATAACCTGCAAGTATGCCCATCCATTCTATCACGCACACTTTTAAGGATTATAATAAAATGAGACGGTGGGGATTACGGTCTGGTGTGTCTGGTCCCCGGGCGTCGGCCACAGCACCAAGATTGGGGGGGGGGGGGGGGAGAAAGAGAGAGAGAGAAAAAAATACAAACCTGCGATATTCGACATAGAAAGGAATTGGGTCAAACTCACAGACACATAAAGAGAGAGAAAAAATGGATGTCCGTTTCTTAGGAGGCCACGTCGGCGACTTTATGGTGTTTGAGGAACTGCGTTTGAAATACACCCAAAGGTCGTAGAGGGAGAGAAAAAAAGGCAGCGACAGAGAGCCGGATCATTTGAAGGTCCCCCGTTTTAATGTTTTACCAACGGCCGGGCGCCATTTTATTACCACACAGCAAGGCAGCGGCCACAATCTGAAAGGAAGCCTTCCGAGTCCCGGTCTCTTTTGCTCCCCTCCCTACCGAGCGCTGTATTTAATCAATCTCTCAGCCATTACCAAACCTTCACCAACTCACCCAGAAGAGAGTCGCCTTCGACACGGTGGGCTAATAGCGACCATTCAGACGAGAATCCAGAGGGTGCTTTTTTTAAAACGGCTGTCAAACAGAATTACAGCCCTTTCCCTCGCCGCCCCCCCACACACACAAACAAAAAAAACCCTCCTTCGCTCAAACTGTTTTTTCTCTCGCCCTGGATCCGTCTCTCCCTCTACGCCGCCGTGTGGAGTCTGCGCAGAGCGAGCTGCGCACATCAATCCGTCCGTTTTTTCTCTCTCTGTCTGTCTCGTCTTCCTCCCCGGCGAACCCACCCCCCCCTTCCCGACACAAGTGACCGGCCGACGGCGCCACCTTCCGCGCCTGCGCACTGGTTTCCCCCCCCCCTCTCACAACAGTCGCCCGGGATTCGCCCACTCCCTCGCGGCGCCTGCGTATTGGAGGGAGTGAGCGAACCGGAGCGTGACTCAAAGAGGCGAAACTTCGAGTGACGCCACCGGCCTGTTGACGAACATGCGCTGTCGATCGGCGCCAGCGTCCTCTCGCGGCCCTCGGGGGGAGGGGGAGATAGTAGCGAGCGTGCGCAGTCGGGCGGTGCCGAGTCTGACAGCCGTTAGAGCGCGCGCGCTTCAGCTAATTTGAATGGTGTGAGTCGTGCCACCAAGAAAAAAACTTTTCTACATTGTATTATTTCCCATTCGTTTTATAGTGCTATTTGGTGTTCTTGCATCTGAGTGGAAGAATATATCCGACGGTTTTTTTTCCCATGAGAGAGTGCGTAATGTATTGAGGAACAGGGCATAAGCTATTCAGCCCTTGGAGCCATTCAAGAAAATCAAAGGCTGATCTTTTATTTGGACGCCAATTTCCTGCACTATCCCCATTGCCCTTTAGTTCCTCCGTATCCAAAAATCTACCAGTCCCTGTGCTGAATGCTCAACAACTGCACCCACACCTCTCTGGGGTAGACACTGCCTAAAATTCACAACATTTGAATGAAGAACTATCTCCTTATCTCAGACCTTAAAGGCCCCTTTTTTGTACTGTCAACCTAAGTTCTTGATTTCCCAACTAGGGAATTATGTACGTCCTGCGTCTACCCTGTCAAGTCCCTCATGAATTTTATTTTTCAATGAGTGATGCGACCATCAATTCACTCGAGACGGGAGTAGAAGTAAACTGGCTTTAATCAACTTAGAACAGTGCCTGCCTGCGACTGATCCAATATTGAGAACCACCTACAGGTCGACTGCTCTTTATACCTCCCTTCAAGGGGAGGAGCCATGGGCAGAGCCCATACAGGCCCCAACATGCTCCCCTATGGATAATGCCATACAATGGCTCATAGGAGGAGCCCACAAGGGCAACAGCATAGCACAGATACAAATACAAGGGTAACAGCACAGATACAAATACAATGGTGGATTATTGGCATAATACATTCACCACAATGAGATCCTCTCTACTCAATTCCAGGGAACATTAAAAGGTCTTGCAATACCAAGTTAACAGGTTTGTTTCGAATCACTAGCTTTCAGAGCATGCCTCCTTCATCAGGTGAAATTCTAGGGAAGATAGACCTTTCCACTCGATCTGTCCTCATAGGATAATGGGGCTGGTTTAGCACAGGTCTAAATAGCTGGCTTTTAAAGCAGACCAAGGCAGGCCAGCAGCACGGGTTCAATTCCCGTACCAGCCTCCCCGAACAGGCGCCGGAATGTGGCGACTCAGGGCTTTTCACAGTAACTTCATTTGAAGCCTACTTGTGACAATAAGCGATTTTCATTTCATTTCCCTTCATCCCAGGGATCAATCCAGTGAACCACCATTGCACTCCCTCTAAACCAAGTGTATCTATTCTTCAGGTAGGCAATCATAACTGGTGTTGCCCAGGTGTGATCTTGCCAAGGCTCTATATCGTTCTTTATTCTTATACTCCTTTTGTAATAAGGGCACACATGCCATTTGTGGGGAGGGTTTAAACTAATGTGGCAGGGGGATGGGAACCGATGCAGAAGTTGGAAGGTAGTAAAACAGGGACAGAAACAAAAGGCAGTAAGGGGGAAAGTGTAAGGCAGAAAGGCCATAGTCAAAAATCAAAAAGGGCGACAGTACAAGGTACAGTGACTGAGGGGAGCTCAGTGAATAGGACCAGTAATACGAAAAGGAATAAAACATTAATGGTAAGCGACGTGGCAGGTTGTTACATGAAGATATGGGTTCAACGACAAGGAAAATTAGGAGAAAAGTTAAGAGGAAATATAACTTAGGAGAGGTTACTGATCGAGGTGTTAAGATTCAGAACAGAGGTAAAAAAGCTAACATAAGTGTACTTTACCTGAATGCTCGTAGTATTTGGAATAAGGTAAATGAGTTGATGGTGCAAATCATCGTGAATGACTATGATTTAGTGGCCATTACTGAAACATGGTTAAAGGATGGTCACGACTGGGAGTTAAATATCCAAGGGTATCAAACTATTCGGAAGGACAGAGTGCACATAAGAGAGGTGGTGTAGCTCTGTTATTTAAGGATGATATCTGGGCAATAGTAAGGGATGACATTGGTGCTATGGAGGATAAGGTTGAATCCATCTGGGTGGAAATCAGGAATAGTAAGGCGAAAAAGTCACTGATAGGAGTAGTCTATAGGCCACCAAATAGCAACATTATGATGGGGCAGGCAATAAACAAAGAAATAACGGATGCATGTAGAAATTATAGCAGTTATCATGGGGGATTTGAATCTACATGTCGATTGGTTTAACCAGGTCGGTCAAGGCAGCCTTGAGGAGGAGTTTATAGAATGTATCCGCGATAGTTTCCTAGAACAGTATGTAATGGAACGTACGAGGGAACAAGCGGTCCTAGATCTGGTCCTCTGTAATGAGACAGGATTGATTCATGATCTCATAGTTAGGAATCCTCTCGGAAGGAGCGATCACAATATGGTGGAATTTAAAATACAGATGAAGGGTGAGAAGGTAAAATCAAACATTAGTGTTTTGTGCTTAAACAAAGGAGATTACAATGGGATGAGAGAAGAACTAGCTAAGGTAGACTGGGAGCAAAGACTTTATGGTGAAACAGTTGAGGAACAGTGGAGAACCTTCCAAGCGATTTTTCACAGTGCTCAGCAAAGGTTTATACCAACAAAAATGAAGGACAGTAAAAAAAGGGAAAATCCACCGTGGATATCTCAGGAAATAAGGGAGAGTATCAAATTGAAGGAAAAAGCATACAAAGTGGCAACGATTAGTGGGAGACTAGAGGACTGGGAAATCTTTAGGGGGCAACAGAAAGCTACTAAAAAAGCTATAAAGCAGAGTAAGATAGATTATGAGAGTAAACTTGCTCAGAATATAAAAACAGATAATAAAAGTTTCTACAAATACATAAAACAAAAAAGAGTGACTAAGGTAAATATTGGTCCTTTAGAGGATGAGAAGGGAGATTTAATAATGGGAGATGAGGAAATGGCTGAGGAACTGAACAGGTTTTTTTGGTCGGTCTTCACAGTGGAAGACACAAATAACATGCCAGTGACTGATAGAAATGAGGCTATGGCAGGTGAGGACCTTGAGAGGATTGTTATCACTAAGGAGGTAGTGATGGGCAAGCTAATGGGGCTAAAGGTAGACAAGTCTCCTGGCCCTGATGGAATGCATCCCAGAGTGCTAAAAGAGATGGCTAGGGAATTTGCAAATGCACTAGTGATAATTTACCAAAATTCACTAGACTCTGGGGTGGTCCCGGTGGATTGGAAATTAGCAAACGTAACACCACTGTTTAAAAAAGGAGGGAGGCAGAAAGTGGGTAATTATAGGCCAGTGAGCTTAACTGCGGTAATAGGGAAGATGCTGGAATCTATCATCAAGGAAGAAATAGCGAGGCATCTGGATGGAAATTGTCCCATTGGGCAGACGCAGCATGGGTTCATAAAGGGCAGGTCGTGCCTAACTAATTTAGTGGAATTTTTTGAGGACATTACCAGTGCGGTAGATAACGGGGAGCCAATGGATGTGATATATCTGGATTTCCAGAAAGCCTTTGACAAGGTGCCACACAAAAGGTTGCTGCATAAGATAAAGATGCATGGCATTAAGGGGAAAGTAGTAGCATGGATAGAGCATTGGTTAATTCATAGAAAGCAAAGAGTGGGGATTAATGGAT
Organism: Scyliorhinus torazame; assembly: GCF_047496885.1. Classification (NCBI taxonomy): domain Eukaryota; kingdom Metazoa; phylum Chordata; class Chondrichthyes; order Carcharhiniformes; family Scyliorhinidae; genus Scyliorhinus; species Scyliorhinus torazame. Next base: position 205,381,196 of record NC_092718.1, read on the forward strand.
GTTTCTCTGGTTGGCAATCAGTAGCTAGTGGTGTCCCTCAGGAATCAGTGTTGGGCCCACAATTGTTCACAATTTACACAGATGATTTGGAGTTGGGGACCAAGGGCAATGTGTCCAAGTTTGCAGACGACACTAAGATGAGTGGTAAAGCAAAAAGTGCAGAGGATACAGGAAGTCTGCAGAGGGATTTGGATAGGCTAAGTGAATGGGCTAGGGTCTGGCAGATGGAATACAATGTTGACAAATGTGAGGTTATCCATTTTGGTAGGAATAACAGCAAAAGGGATTATTATTTAAATGATAAAATATTAAAACATGCTGCTGTGCAGAGAGACCTTGGTGTGCTAGTGCATGAGTCGCAAAAAGTTGGTTTATCGGTGCAACAGGTGATTAAGAAGGCAAATGGAATTTTGTCCTTCATTGCTAGAGGGATGGAGTTTAAGACTAGGGGGGTTATGCTGCAATTGCATAAAGTGTTAGTGAGGCCACATCTGGAGTATTGTGTTCAGTTTTGGTCTCCTTACTTGAGAAAGGACGTACTGGCACTGGAGGGTGTGCAGAGGAGATTCACTAGGTTAATCCTAGAGCTGAAGGGGTTGAGTAGACTGGGACTATACTCGTTTAGAAGGATGAGGGGGGATCTTATAGAAACATATAAAATTATGAAGGGAATAGATAGGATAGATGCGGGCAGGTTGTTTCCACTGGCGGGTGAAAGCAGAACAGGGGGCATAGCCTCAAAATAAGGGGAGTAGATTTAGGACTGAGTTTAGGAGGAACTTCTTCACCCAAAGGGTTGTGAATCTATGGAATTTCTTGCCCAGTGAAGCACTAGAGGCTCCTTCATTAAATGTTTTTAAGATAAAGATAGATAGTTTTTTGAAGAATAAAGGGATTAAGGGTTATGGTATTCGGGCCGGAAAGTGCAGCTGAGTCCACAAAAGATCAGCCATGGTCTCATTGAATGGCGGAGCAGGCCCAAGGAGCCAGGTGGCCTACTCCTGCTCCTAGTTCTTATGTCTTATCTTATGTCCTCCTAATTCGACATCTTCTGATTAGGCACGTTACAGCCTTCCGGACTTAACATTAAGTTCAACAACTTCAGACTGTGAACTCTCTCCTCCACCTTCACCCTTATTTTTATTTTTTTTATAGGCAAGAATCCCAGAAGCCTTTTAAAAATTTTTTCCAATGCAGGGGTAGTTTAGTGCCCAATCCACTACCCTTCACATCTTCGAGTTGTGGGAGTAAGATCCACGCTGACACGGGGAGAATGTGCAAACTCCACCCGGTCAGTGACCCTGGGGCGGGTCCTCGGCGCCATGAGGCAGCAGTGCTAACCACTGAGTCATCGTGCTGCCCACACCTATTTTTATTCTGATAATTTATCTTCATTTCTTCCATAGATCTGTTTTTCCATCCCCATTGTCCTCCTCCCCCCAACCCACTTGGGCCAACCATTCCCCTTTTCCAGTTTCCCTTTGACACACTGTTCACCTTTGCTTACCATTAACACATTCTAATCTCTTTATGTGCCACTATCAGCACCCTCCTTAGCCTTAATCACCCCCATTTACATTCCTTTTGTCTTTCTGTCCACAAGGTCTTTATCAATCTCCAACTATCGTTGGTCCCCTATCCAGCACCATGGCCCCACACCCCCCACAACAGTATATGCCCCTATTTCCAGTTCTCTCCACCTTTGACAAAGAGTCATCCAGACTTGAAACATTAACTTCCTTCCCTCTCTCCATTGATGTTGTCAGACCCGCTGCGATTGTCCAGTATTTTCTGTTTTTGTTTCAGATTCCAGCATCCAAAGTAATTTGCTTTTATATTTGCACTCCCAATTGATTGGTCAAGAGGAGGATGAAGAGAGGTGGACAATGACCATTAGATAATTGTGATGAATGTAGAAATTATTATATATTACATTTCATATTTGTTGCAATAATATTATTAAAGTACCCTGGTTTAAAATACAAACAGGCAGTATAGTATGTCTGCTAAAGCTGTAATTAAGGACTCCTAAACGGTGAAGTCATGATTGATTCCAACCACTTACTTGGTTACAGGTAAAGAGCTAATGGAATCATGTTTTGATTGATGGAGATTCTCTGGAGTCTAGATAATTTATGGGAGTAGTGGTGTTTAGTTCCAGCTAAGCATGGAACTTAAGTGGGATAGAGATGATGTAATTAATGGAAGGAGTCAGGTCTGTCTGTAGTTTTGTGCTTTACCATGGGATTTGCGTCTGACAAGACAGAAGGATTTTAAGCTGAATAGCAGGTTTGCCAAATACTGTTAGGTTGAGCAGACGTGTACTGAATCTGCTCTTGAAAGGAACTCTGTACAAAGTTCTACGCATCTGAGCAGGTAAACCTGTTTTGTTAACTTTATTTCTAAGTGGCACTTGAACTGTATTGGGTTGCTTAATTGGAGTTAGTAGCATGTACAGATAGTAAGTGTAAGTTTTTCCTTCTTTTTACAAACTGCTTAACTGATAATTGTAAAGATATTTCTTTGATATTATTGTGATTAATTCTGAGTTTAAATTAAATTTTTAAAAAATATATAAATTTAGAGTACCCAATTCATTTTTTCCAATTAAGGGGCAATTTAGCATGGCCAATCCACCTAGCCTGCACATCTTTTTTGGGGTTGTGGGGGCAGAACCCACGCAAACACGGGGAGAATGTGCAAACTCCACATGGACAGTGACCCAGAGCCGGGATCGAACCTGGAACCTCGGCGCTGTGAGGCTGCAGGGCTAACCCAGTGTGCCACCGTGCTGCGCCAATTAAAGTTTGTTTTAACATAAAACGTACCAATTGGTCAGAGTCATCACTCCTGGGGTGAAATATTCTTTCCTCACAGTTTTACAAAGTAAAAAAACTTGTTCGGGGTTCTCATCTGGTATCCAAACAAGTGTTATCGTCTGATCCGGTATCCGAACAGAAGGATGGGACCATTGACAACATCAAAGGGTGCAGATAGTATGGAGAGTGAAAATACATTATAGAGTCATTTGAGACGTTGATTTGGGGCTGTTTGAGTGCTGTAGGAGGGGCAGAAACCTGGTTGGAGAAATGGAGTTATGAGCAAGGTGAGCTCAGATTTGGGAGCTGACATCACATTCACGGATTTTGGAGAGAAGTAGAGTTCGGAGCTGGGGTGGTAGTTTTCAAGATAATGTTTTTGAGGAGGGCAGGCGAGATCATTCTTTTGAATGGAAGAGAGACTGAGGAGAGTGAAAATTTATCAGTAGTTTGGAGTTAAGGAAGTAGGCAAGGAATCTAATTTCAAGATGGGAGCTGTCACAAGGACTACAGGGAAACCATCATTGATCTCCTGTGGGACTTGTGGAATACGAGCTTCCCAGATAGGGGGCGGAGGCCAACCACCTGGGGCTCGTTATGAGTTAACATAAAAGAATTTATGTTTGTTTACCGCCAACCTCCTCTGAGTCATTAAAGGTATGATGCACGATCAATGACCACTAAAGCGAGGTTGTAGTCCAACTGAAGGCTTTAATAAGCTAGATGTTTCCCCCAGCAGCTCAGGTACAGAATGAAGGCTGCTGGGGCGGCACGGGGGCTTATACCCTGCCTAGCAGGGCGGAGCTACCATACATCCTAACCAATAAAAAGCATACAGTTTCCACCAATGGTGCTCCAGCCTATCAGGTACCGTAATACCTCTAATACCACAAGGTGCGAAAGTTATGAATTAAAACTTGAGAAGTTGAGGCTTTTTTCATAAGATCTTAAATAGGTTTTGGCAAAATTGATCGCATTCTTAGATGGTGAAGGTGGCAAGGACCTGATGTTAGATCATATCTCATTGTTTTCATAATGGTAACAAGAGATAGTTGTTTCAAAAAGAATAAAAGACAAATCCAACACGAGTTTGTAGAATTGAAAGAAATAACTTTATTTACAATTACATATATACAACAGCAGTACTCTCTTACTGCTCACTCCTCTCTGACTGGTTCCACACTGGCCAGCTCTATTTATGCAGTTGACTGTGCTAATGATTTCTCCACCCCCCTCATTGTGGAAGTTCATACTCACTAAGGATTGTGGGATTGCCATTAGTCCCCAGCCAGTAGTAATCAGGCAGGTTATAACAGTTACATAGAGGAATTTAGAATGCAGATCCCTGTTCCACAATCGGTTACTAAAACAGAATCCATAACTTCCTTAAGAAAGTGACTAAAGAGGAATACTATTCGACTTAAAGAGTGAGCAGGCAAGTGGAACTGGATTCAATGGCTCATAAAGAAAAACTGAAGTTAAACACGTTAATGGGATGTGGGCATTTTTCTCAGGTGGGTTGGAATGTGAAACTAATATCTCAATTGTGCAGAGCTTTAGTCATCGTCCCATGTGTATTGCTGTATATATGTTTTGGGAGTAATCGTCAAAAGAGCTACTTTGGACTTAGAGGAAGTACAGATTCACCAAAAGTACACCAGGCCTTAGAGTTAAATTATGAGGCCAGGTGGTGTAAACAGTGAGGCTTGTATTTCCTTGATAAGGTCTAGGGGTGATCTAACTGAGGTCTTTGAAATATTAAATGGATTTGATAGGATAGATACAGACAAACAATTTCTTCTGGGTGGGCATAATCTTAAAATTAGATCGAGGGTATTTAGGAGTGATGTGGGAAGCACTTTTTTCACAAAATTGGTAGGGGAATTCTGGAACTCTCCCCCAAAGGTTATCGATACTAAATCAAATGAAATGATATGGTAGCACAGTGGTTATCACTGTTGCTTCATCATGCCAGGGACCCGGATTCCATTCCCGGCTTGGGTCACTGTCTGTGTGGAGTCTGCACGTTCTCCCCGTGTCTGCGTGGGTTTCCTCTGGGTGCTCCGGTTTCCTCCCACAAGTCCCAAAAGACGTGCTTGTTAGGTGAATTGGACATTCTGAATTCTTTCCCCGTGTACCCGAACAGGCGCCATAGTGTGGCGACTAGGGGATTTTCATTGTAACTTCATTGCAGTGTTAATGTAAGCCTACTTATAATAATAATCTAATAAGTTTCACAAGACTTTTGTTTGGAAAGGGTATCAAAAGATATCGAACATAGAACATTACAGCGCAGTACAGGCCCTTCAGCACTCAATGTTGCGTCGACCTATGAAACCACTCTAAAGCCCATCTACACTATTCCCTTATCGTCCATGTCTATCCAATGACCATTTGAATGTCCTTAGTGTTGGCGAGTCCACTACTGTTGCAGGCAGGGCATTCCACACCCTTACTACTCTCTGAGTAAAGAACCTACCTCTGACATCTGTCCTATAACTATCTCCCCTCAATTTAAAGCTATGCCCCCTTGTGCAAGACATCACCATCCGAGGAAAAAGGATCTCACTGTCCACCCTATCCAATCCTCTGATCATCTTGTATGCCTCAATTAAGTCACCTCCTAAATGTAGTCATGGTAAAGATCAGCCATGATCTCATTGAATGACATTATTCTGCTCAAAGAGCTAAATAGATTTTTGCCTATTCCTGTGTCATGCCAACAGATTTGATGGGCAATTGCTTATTTGTATGATGTAACATTTTACGATTAAGTTTAGCTGTGATGCTGTCTGCAATTGAATTGCTTATTCGTAATATGTCTACATATTTTACTTGTGAAATGCAGGCCTGACATCTTTGAGTTTTCTGGTTTTCTAGTAATTACAGTGAGTACCAAAAGTATTTTATTGAATTTCACAATCGAGACTTACCAGGTATCATACCCTTCATTTTGTGCATTGTAATAATATAGGAAAATCCTTCAACGTTATCATTATCATTATTACTTCACCTAAGTTCAATTAAGTTATCTAGATTTTAAAAATCTTCCAATACTGGTTGTAGGATATTAGAGTCCTTTATTTTGTTATTTACAAAAAATGTTATCCATACATCTTTCTGAATGATTCTTGGATGCAGAACCATTGTGCATTTGGAGGAAAAGGTGACAACAACCTAACACAAAAACTAGTGTGGCTTAGGAAAGTGTGAAACATTAAACGGTGTAATTAAGTCGTCCTATTAGGAACAGTCTCTGGCTTGCATGTTGATCAGCAGAAAACACTCTTTTGTATGGAATGATTCACCAAAATGCCAATACAATTGAGTGATAAATCATCCATAGTCCCTGTGTGCTCTGTTCTCTGCTGCAGTCCAGAACATAAAGGATGGAGAAATTACCTCCATATGCCTGAGGCTAGACACATTTGTAGAATGCACATTTTGCAGACTCCAATGTGCATAGAGATATATGTACTATTTTACTATATTTATATTTTGTTTATTTCACAACAGCCTGCTTGTCATTGCAGATCATCTCTCTGGCTGATATGAGACTGAACACTTTATTATGTAATGATATTTCTGCACAAATGAATATTGGGCTTTACCTGGTGGCAGTGTGACTTGTGATCTTGTAGTAGAGGATTCATTCCAAAGCTCATAAAACAATGAAATCTAAAATCTAATTAAAAGTGCAGTATTTTTAGTGAAGTATAATTTTCACAATTTTCAGTTCTCATTTAATTCAGATTACTTTGTAATGGTCCTTCCTGTTTATTCCCTTATTTCCACTTTATTTTATTTTGCCCTTATCATTTTTGACCCATGGGTGATCAATGGACATGTATCATTAAGTCAAGCAGCAGAGAGAACGAGGAATTCAGAAGTTGCAGGAATGAACACTTTGCTAGTCTCTCCTAGTTTGAACAGGAGCTTCAGGCTTTTCGGCACCAGAGAGAGAGATGGGGTGGAAGTTGGCTTGATTGATTGGCTGACGGCCAATGAATTGGCCAAAAAGGCTGTACTCTGCCCCGTAAGAGATGGTGATTGTATCCTATCCTATCTATGGATGATAGATAACTTGGTTGCATGGTGGACCGAAAACAACCCCTCTCTCACAAATGTCTACAGATGTGCCATAGAGAGCATCCTATCCGGCTGCATCACAGCTTGGTATGGCAACTGCTCGGCCCAAGATTGCAAGAAACTGCAGTGTGGTGAACTCAGCCGAATGCATCACATAGCTTGCCACCCTCCCATTGATTCTGTCTACACCTCCCCCTGCCTCAGGGGTCAGAGACCCCTCACACCCAGGCTTTGCCTTCTTCCAGACCCTTCCATCAGGCAGAAGATACAGAAGTCTGAAGACCGGCACATCCAGACATAGGAACAGCTTCTTCTCCACAGATACTAGGAAATAATTGACTTCCAAATTACATTTAAGAATTAAAGGCCTGGCTGCAGAATCATCTGACAATTCAGAACCTATCCAGTGGACATGATTTCCTTCAGTTGTATTGCACATAAGAATCAAATTAAGGAAGATTTCCCTTGATTTCAAAAGTAACATGTCAACAGTTTCACTTAAAATTACTGATGGGATGAAATGTTCCTACATTTATTTATAATGGTGACATACCCCACCATGAAATCTAGAAGGAAGCCAATCCACTATTCAGTATTCCATCCTTCTTGATTAAGACATAATAGGAGTGGCCCATCAAATCTGCTCCCTCTTTTATTAAGAGCATGGCTGAATGTGTACTTCAACAGGAATGGTTTGACAAACTGAATCTTTTGTCTGTTGAAGAAAGAAGATTGAGGGGTGACCTAATGGAGTATTTTAAAATTATGAAAGGCTTTGACAGAGTGGATGCAGAAAGAATATGGTAAAGAGTATGACTAGAGGCCATTGATATAAGAAAGCTACCAAGAATAGGAAGTTCAGAGGAATTGCTTTACCCAAAGAGCGGTGAGAATGTGGAACTTAGCACCACAAGGAGCATATAGTACAGATGCCTATCTAAACAAGCATGTGAGGGAGAAGGGGATGGAAAATTACAATGATAGATTTAGATGTGGAAAGATGGGAGGAGGTTCGTGTGGAGCATAAATGTTGGCATGGATTGGTTGCTGTGCTGTATATCCTATGCAGCCTAAGTAAACACTCACTTTTCCAACCAATTCCCATATCTGATTCCCTTAATCTGGAATATAGGTCTGCAAGGTTAGGTCTGCAAGACATAACGGGCTATAAGATGAAGGCATGTAAAATCGCCGGCTCCACCGCATCCCTCCCTGATGAGCTCAACGCATTCTATGCCGGCTTTGAGCAAGAGGTCAGCGAGAGCATGCCCTCCACCCCGGATGCCTCGGATGAACCTGTTTCTAAGGTCACCATTGCAGATGTCAGAGCAGCCTTCTCGAAGGTCAACCCACGGAAAGCCACTGGCCCGAATGGGTTACCCGGACGAGCACTCAGGTCTTGCACGGATCAGCTGGCGGGGGTATTTGCAGACATCTTCACTTCTCTTTACAACAATCTGAGGTCCCTATCTGCTTCAAGAAGACGACCATCATCCCTGTACCAAAGAAAAGCCAAGCAGCATGCCTCAATGACTATCGTCCAGTGGCTCTGAGATCCATCATTATGAAGTACTTTGAAAGGTTAGTCATGGCACAGATCAACTCCAGCCTCCCGGATTGCCAGGATCCACTACAATACGCCTACCGCTGCATTGAAGGTAGCAGGACAGATGGAAAGCAGTTAATAAAGCATATAGTATTCTGGACTTTATTAATAAGGGTATAGAGTACAAGAGCAAATCACATACAATACACTAGTTAGACTTAAGCTGGAATATTCTGTACAGTCCTGTGCACCACACTATGGGAGAATGTGAACGCTTTGGAGTGAGTGCAGAAGAGGTTTACATGAAGGTTCCTGGGATGAGAAACTTCAGTTCTGCGGATAGGTTGGCGAGGCTGGGACTGTTGTCTTTGGTGAGAAGAAGGCTAAGAGGAATTTTGATAGAGATGTTCAAAATCATGAGGAGACTGGACAGAATAGATAGGGATAAATTGCTCCCGCTTGTAAAAGAATCAAGAATGAGAGGGCCAGTACAGACACATTGCGCCAAATGACCTCCTTCTGTGCCATAACAATTCTGTGATTCCATTCTCCTTCCTTTTCTAACACCTTGGCCCCTACCTCCACGAGAAAATTTAAATTTTTACTTGGAAAGGCGGCATGGTGGCCCAGTGGATAGCACTGCTGCCACATGGCACTGAAGACCCGGGTTTGATCCTGGCCCCAGATCACTGTGTGGAGTTTGCACATTCTCCTCGTGTTTGCGTGGGTTTCACCCCCACAACCCAAAAGATGTGCAGCGTAGGTGGATTGCTCACGCTAAATTACCCGTTTTGCTGCAGCTTTATAAAACCCTGGTTAGACCACACTTGGAATATTGTGTCCAGTTCTGGTCGCCTCATTATAGGAAGGTTGTGGATGCTTTGGAGAGGGTACAGAGGAGATTTACCAGGATGCTGCCTGGACTGGAGGGCATTTCTTATGAAGAAAGTATGAGGGTGCTAGGGCTTTTCTCACTGGAGCGAAGAAGGAAGAGAGGTGACTTGATAGAGGTGTACAAGGTGATGAGAGGCATGGATAGGGTGGATAGCCAGAGACTTTTCCCCAGGGCGGAAATGGCTGTCACAAGTGGACATGATTTTAAGGTGATTGGAGTAAGGTTTAGGGGAGATGTCAGAGTAAAATTGGCCCCCAACAGTTGCTTGAAGAAAGGGGCAATTACAATACCCAGATAAATAAACCCCAAAGGAGACCACCTGAATGGGAAGTTAGCAAAAGGTGGGTGTCTAGCTCTTTTCTGACCTTGTTAAAGCCTCTACCCTCTGTTGTGTCGCCGCCAAGAAGTCCTGGAATAATGAGATCCTTGCGCCCCCCTCGAGCAGCAAAGTCCCCCCACACCTTGCTGCCTCCAGGACCTTCTGACGATCTCTGAAGTTGTGAAAGCGTATGATCATGGGCTTGGGACATTGATTGTCCCTAGGCCTCAAAGACAGGGCACAATGTGCCCTTTCCTGCTTAAAACAGCCAGCCTTCACATCCAGCTTAAGGAAACGTGGTATCCAGCTCTCAAGAAACTTAACAGGAATCTTACCCTCCAATCCTTCTGGCATACTGACAACCTGGACATCCTTTCTCCAGACTCGGTTCTCCAGATCCTTCAGGATTTCTGACATACCATGTAGCTAGTTTTCCAAGGATTGAATGCAAGTTTCAACTGAGGAAGCAACATTTTCGACGTTCACAATTCTTTCCTCAGTTTCATGAGCTCTTATATTCTGCGTCAACAAGCCGAGTTTGTCGCCTATTACTCTGATAATGTTTGCAGTAATTGCAGACAGCATCTTCAAAAGCGTCGGTTCAATCGATTTGATCATTTCAGTCCTCCATCATAGGTTAATTAATCTGAGAAAGTATGTCAGAAAACAAATACTTTAAAATATTATTTTGTTAATGGTTGCAGACAGCGTAACATTGAAGTATAAGAGCACAGTTAGGCCATGTGAGCCAGTGCAGAGAAATTACAAGCAATTGCACTAAAAATATGTATCAGAATTTTGCTTTGGTTCAAATTCATAATCTGCAACCAATCACGGTTCTGTGAATTATAGTCATCTGTATTTGAATTAAAAAAAACATTTTATTGAGGAATTTTAAATATATACATAATCAACCCCCCTCCCCAGCAACAGCCGATCTGTATTTAAATTTTGAATATTAAGTGTTGGTGACTGATCTTGGAACTCATCTAGTTCAGTAGTTCTGTAAAATCTTTTTATGCGAATTTGTAATTTGGCTGAGCACTGAAAAGTGTAGACGGGACTGGTCACTGTTATCATTTCCTTAATCTTGTCTGGTGAGTTAATAGGTGAGGCAAATAGTATGTTTCTGTCCATGACGAGTGTAAACTTGTTATGCGAGCTGTGTTTTTTGTAATGAGTTAATTTGAATCTTAAAGGTTACTGTATGCTGCCTCACGGCGCTGAGGTCCCAAGTTCGATCCCGGCTCTGGGTCACTGTCTGTGTGGAGTTTACACATTCGCCCCATGTTTGCGTGGGTTTCGTCCCCACAACCCAAAGATGTGCAGGGTAGGTGGATTGGCCATGCTAAATTGTCCCTTAATTGAAAAAACATGAATTGGGTACTCTAAATTTATATTAAAAAAAAGTTACTGTAGATATTCTTCTGGAAAATAGGGAATTTTGGAAAATCATAACCAGTGCATTCAATATCTTGACAGCTACCTCTTTTAGTACCCTAGGATATAGGCCATCAGATCCTGGGGATTTGTTGGATTCTAGTACCTTAAGTTTTTTCAATATTTGTTCACTGCTAAGGTCCCTCACTCTTATTAGCCCCTTGGTCACCTTCTATTTTTGGTATGTTGTTTGTGTCTTCTACTATGAGGGCAGACACAGCATACTTGTTCAATGTCTCTGCTTTTAATTCATTCCCCATGATAATTTCTCCTGGTTCTGCCTCTCAGGAACCAAAATTTACTTTGGCTGTGCTCTTCCCTTTTTAAAAAATATTTTTTATTCTCCTCCTTTTACACATTTTCTCCTAAATTTACGCCCAACAATAGACAATAATCAGTAACAAATGTAATGTCAATCCCCCCTATCAATAACAACGATCCCATCCTCCCACCAAATCCCAGAATTAGCCCGCAGGTTAACATAAACAAATGACAAAAAGGAATCAGGAATTACCTATAGTCACCATTAACACATACAGTCCCTCTCCCCCCAACACTCCCAGCACCCCCCCAATTTTCGATGTGATCCAATTCTCGAAAGTGCATAATAAATAACGGTCATGAATTTTAGAACCCTTCCATCCTTCTCCTCAGTTCAAATTTGACCTTTTCAAGCGTCAAGAATTCCAGCAGGTCCCCCCGCCATGCCAGGGCACAAGGTGGAGAGATTGATCTACACCCTAACAGGGTCCGCCTTCGGGCGATCAACAAGGCGAAGGCTACAATATCTGCTTCCGCGCCGGTTTCCAACCCTGGCTGGTCCGACACCCCGAATACGGCCACCCGAGTGCCCGGTTCCAGTTTCACGTGCACCACTTTAGAGATTACCCTAAACACCTCCTTCCAGTAATCCTTCAGCTTTGGACAGGACCAAAACATATGAACGTGGTTTGTGCCAGCTTCAGCCCAGCTCCTTCAATCCCGCAAAACGACCCCCAAGAAACAAACCTTTTAGTGTTCTATTTCCTTTCTTTTAGTGTCCTAATTCCTTTCCTCTTCCCTTTTATATACTTGTAAAGCTCTTACAATCTGTTTTTATATTCCATTTAATTTGCTCTTGTTTTCAGATTTTTCTCCATTTGTATCAACTTTTAGATGGCCTTTTGTTGGTTTCTAAAATACTCCCAATCCTCAGGCTTACTATGCTTTGCAACATTATAAGCCTCTTCTTTTAATATACTACTACCCTTAACTTCCCTAGTAGCTAGGCATGGATCTTTCTTGCTGAGTTTTGTTTTTTAATTAAATGCATTTTTGTTAAATATTTTGAATTGTTTCTTTAAATGTATCCACTGTTTGTTTATTGCCATACAATTTAGTCTGTTTACCCAATCAGTCTTAACCAGCTCTCTTCTCATATCGATGTCATTGGCTTTATTTAAGATTCTTGTTTGGCACTGGAGTATGTCAGCTTTCAGACTTAATGTGATTGTATTGTGATCGTTTTCCCCAGTGGGTCCTTTACTGTGAGATTACTGTAAGAAGTCTTACAACACCAGGTTAGAGTCCAACAGGTTTGTTTCAATGTCACTAGCTTTCGGAGCGCTGCTCCTTCCTCAGGTGAATGAAGAGGTACGTTGGCGAGACCATGCAGATGCTGCGACAACGAATGAACGGACATCGCGCGACAATCACCAGGCAGGAATGTTCCCTTCCAGTCGGGGAACACTTCAGCAGTCAAGGGCATTCAGCCTCTGATCTCCGGGTAAACGTTCTCCAAGGCGGCCTTCAGGACGCACGACAACGCAGAATCGCCGAGCAGAAGCTTATAGCCAAGTTCCGCACACATGAGTGCGGCCTCAACCGGGACCTGGGGTTCATGTCGCATTACATTCATCCCCAACCATCTGGCCTGTGAAATCCTACCAACTGTCCTGGCTTGACACAATTCACACCTCTTTAACCTGGGGTTACCCCATCTCTGGATCTGTAAAGATTTAATCACCTGCTAATGCTTGCATTCCAAGCATTGTCTGGCATCTTTGAATCTGTCTATATATATGTTTCTGGAACATACCTCTTCATTCACCTGAGGAAGGAGCAGCGCTCCGAAAGCTAGTGACATCGAAACAAACCTGTTGGACTCTAACCTGGTGTTGTAAGACTTCGTACTGTGCTCACCCAAGTCCAACGCCGGCATCGCCACATCATGTGAGATTACTGATTAACCCTGTCTCATTGGAAAATACTAGATCTAAAATAGCTTTATCCTTAGTTGGTTCTACAACTAGGGCGGGATCCACCGGCTGCATTGCATTCTCGCTTGAGCGCAGTGCGGCCGGTGAATGCCAGGAAAGCCCTCTCGCGGGTGTCCCGGTAGTCTTCATGCCTTTGGGATTCACCCAAGTCCCACGAGACATTGGAGTCAGAATCCCGCCCATAAGGGACAGATGCACACTGAAGCCAGTTTAAAGCCGACTTTGGTGAACTTACAGGATCTACGGGCATTGCGGGATCCACTGGCCTCCTCAGTGAGGCCGCAGCCGGATGCTGTTCAGCACTGCTCCACACAAATATGGACCAGGCGGAATGGCACCCTTGGGGGGGGGGGGGGGGTCTCCTGGGCTATCAGGGACTCCTGGGTGCTCAGGGCCAGTGCAGGGTGACTCACTGGCACTCCTCCTGGAACACAAGTGCCTTGGCACTGCCACCCTGGGTGACACTGCCAAGGTTCCAGGCCTATGAAAGATGTGTGGAGGGGGGTTTGAAGGGGGATGTGCAGGGCATGTAAGTAGGGGCCTCTGGGAGATTGGGGGGGAGGGGTGACGGGTGGGGGTCTTGGAAGGGAGTGCCTGTAAATGGGCATGGGGGGGCCTGAGCAAGGGGGGACCCCATAACAGGATGTCCTTACTTTGGGGGGGGGGGGTCCATGTGTGTGAGGGGTGACATTGCTCATGGGTGGGGAACAAACTCACTCAGAGATCAGGGCACCCTTTCAAAATGGCGGTCCGATCTCTGAGTTCAGCTCCCCAGTCCTGAAAAAAATTCTAAGTGTGGGCTAAACCGGTGAGAAACTCCACAGGGCCCATGAGATACCCTCAATTACGACTCGAGAGAGAAGATTGATAATTCAAAGGCTTTAATTAGCAGAGAACCAGACAGCTGCCGAGAAGTGTGCACACTGCCCACTGAACATTACCTTATATACAGTTCCCTGGGGGGGGGGGGGGGGGGGGGGGGGGCGGAGCTGGAGGCGGAGTCCCCCAGGGTTCCAAACCCGGTCTTAACGGGATCATCACATTAAAGGTACAATTATACAGTTATCATACATCACAGCCCAAAAAAGTTACTAAGTATCATTGAATAGCGGTGGGGAACTTGCCAACAGAGCCGGCGGGAAACTCCCTAAAAAATCCTCCACAAATGAATTGGAGAGATTTTTTGGGAGAATCAAGTCCATAATGTTGGAAACTCACAACATTCTGCAAACACTTCCAGATCACCTTTGCCAATTTGATTGATCCAATCTACATAAAGATTAAAATCACCAACAATTACATTGCCTTTGCTACAAGCTCCAATTATTTCTTGCACAATGCTCTGTCCAACCACTGTTAGGTTAATTGTTTTCTGACCCTTGTTACTCCTAATCTCCACCATGTTGCTTCTACTTCCTGAACTGCTGAGAATATTTTTGATTAATTTTAAAGAATGGCTTGTATTTCGCTATTATTTTGGCAGCTTGGATTATCTGATCTGTAATTTTGAGAAGTGTAAAATAATAACAAATGTCCGAAGCTATATTTTTACAGAAGCAAGGTAAAGTGGGGGTGGAAATCACGTACACATGAGGATCCAGACTTTTAGATATTAAAATTAAATATTTCATTTTGCACTTGTGGCTGTATGAGAAATTATCAGTGCAGTCTTTTTAAAATACCCCCCCCCCCCCCCTGTCCAGGTTCAAGTGGTGAAAGGTTGAACAGTGACCCGGCTTAGAACAAACCATCACCTTGAAAAGAGGGGAACGGAAACACAGGCCCATGCCTTCAGAAAGAGCTCGCAAGCAGAGAAAGAGCTGCGTTCTGTGCATGTAGCATTCATACTCGATGTTTCCCCAATGTCGTGTCTTGGTCCAACATAAATAAAGTGGATGTCGTTTGAACTGTCAAACTACCAAGTAACTGACTGGCGCAACTCTCACCTCCAGCTGCCGAAAGGGAGGTCCTTCCGGGTCGCCGGGAAGGGAGATTTTGTGCGCAGTTGCCGAGGCCTGTAGTTTTTTCAATATCCTGACACAGTGCAGGTTTGTAATTAGTGCGAGGGCAAAGGTTTAAGGGGTGGGTAAGAAGCAGGATCGTGCTTTAGAATTACTGCGTTTATAAGGCGCCAATATTCGTTTTAATCATAAAAATCTGGGAAAGGAGCAAGTTTGACCCCAGAATGTATGGGCCCCAGAATGTATGGGCCCCGTCAAATGTATACTGCAGGGATTGTTCATAATATTGTAATCTTACTCTATTTTTAAATTAAAATTGTTGATCTTGGAAATACATAAATTCACAGTGTTTAGTTTTCCCGAATGTCTGGTCCTATCTTTCCATCTGCGACAGATCGTTTATTTTCTTCCCGTTAATTTGATCTTTGTTATTTTGTGTACGGTATCGTCCTTGATGTAGCAAATAGATTTATTGTGAGTTCCTACTAGAGTCTGAAATAGGGAAGTCTACTCCCGACATCTATACTACTGGTATAGGAGAATAAAATAATTAGCACTGTTGTGTCCGAACTCGGAAAAAGTGCAGTTTATCCATCAAGTCTATACATGCTGACCCACATTGTTTCCTGGTTAACTTGTGCATTGATTTAAAAACTCTCATCCTTGTTTTCGATTTCCGCCATGCCCTTACTCTTCCGTATCACTGTAATTTACAGACCTACATAAGTGTCTGTGCTTCTTGAATTCTAGGCTTTCAAGCATCCTAGATTTTAATCTGCTGTGCCTTGGTAATTTCTTTACTAAACTTCTCCATTTCACTACCGTGCTGTCCTTCTTTAAGACACCCTTTAAAATCTTCCTCCTCACCATGCTTTTAATCGATTGGATTGGATTTGTTTATTGTCACGTGTACCGAGGTACAGTGAAAAGTATTTTTCTGCCAGCAGCTCAACAGATCATTAAGTACATGGGAAGAAAAGGGAATAAAAGAAAATACATAATAGGGCAACACAAGGTATACAATGCAACTACATAAGCACTGGCATCGGATGAAGCATACAGGGTGTAGTGTTAATGAGGTCAGTCCATAAGAGGCTGGTGACAGTGGGGAAGAAGCTGTTTTTGAGTCTGTTCGTGCGTGTTCTCAGACTTCTGTATCTCCTGCCCGATGGAAGAAGTTGGAAAAGTGAGTAAGCCGGGTGGGAGGGATCTTTGATTATGCTGCCCGCTTTCCTCAGGCAGCGGGAGGTGTAGATGGAGTCAATGGGTGGGAGGCAGGTTCCTGTGATGGTCTGAGCGGTGTTCGTGACTCTGAAGTTTCTTGCGATCCTGGGCCGAGCAGTTACCATACCAGGCTGTGATGCAGCCCGATAGGATGCTTTCTCTGGTGCATCTGTAAAAGTTGGTAAGGGTTAATGTGGACATGCTGAATTTCCTTAGTTTCCTGACGAAGTATAGGTGCTGTTGTGCTTTCTTGGTGCTAGCGTCGACGTGGGTGGACTAGGACAGATTTTTAGAGATGTGCACCCCTAGGAATTTGAAACTGCTAACCATTTCCACCTCGGCCCCGTTGATGCTGACGGGTGTGTACAGTACTTTGCTTCCTGAAGTCAATGACCAGCTCTTTAGTTTTGCTGACATTGAGGGAGAGATTGCTGTTGCTACACCACTCCACTCGGTTCTCTATCTCCCGCCTGTATTCTGACTCGTCGTTATTCGAGATCTGGCCCACTATGGTCGTATCATCAGCAAACTTGTAGATGGAGTTGGGACCAAGTTTTGCCACTCTATTATCTGCTCATGTGGCTTGGTGTCATGTATTGTTTTTAATACTCCTGTGAAGCACTGTGGGACATTACATTGAAGGTTCAACATAACTATGTTATTGTATGGTCACAGAAACTTTGCAATAGGAAGAGTGACATTTAGAATAACGTATTAAGGCCAGCATGTGGTGCAGTGGTTAGCACTGGGACTGCGGCGCTGAGAACCCGGGTTCGAATCCCGGCCCTGGGTCACTGTCCGTGTGGAGTTTGCACATTGTCCCCATGTCTGCATGGGTTTCACACCCACAAACAAAAGATGTGCTGGTTAGGTGGATTGGCCATGCTAAATTGCCCCGTAATTGGAAAAGAAAAATAATTGGCCACTGTAAATTTATAAAATAAAATTAACGTATCATTTGGCAACACTTCAGATCATTGATCATAGAATCCCTACAGTGCAGAAAGAGGCCATTCGGTCCATCGAGTCTGCACTGACTCTTCGAATGAGCACTCAGCCCATTTACGAGTGTCCACCTCGCCCTATCCCTGTAATCCCATAACCTGACCTGCACATTCCTGGACATTAAGGGGTAATTTAACATGGCCAATTTACCTAAACCACACATCCTTGTTGCTTCTGTTTAGTTTACGATCTCAGTTAAGCTACTATGGGGAAACTAGATGGATTAAAGATGTGCAGTCCAAAGATGTGCAGGTTAGATGGATTGGCCATGCTAAATTGCCCCTTAGTGTCCAAAAGGTTAGGTGGGGTTACTGGGGATAGGATGGAGGTGTGGGCTTAAGTAGGGTGCTCTTTCCAAGGGCTGGCGCAGACTCAATGGGCTGAATGGTCTCCTACACTGTAAATTCTTTGATGCCATGATTACTATCAGAAATCTAGTATGCAGGTGCAACAGGTAATAAGGAAGGCAAATGGAATCGTGGCATTTATTGCTAAGTATAAAAGGAGGAATGTGCTGCTGCAACTGTACCAGGCATTAGTGAAACTGCACCTGGAGTACTGTGTATGGTTTTGGTCCCCTTGAGGAGGAATGTAGTTTCATTAGAGGCTGTTCAGAGGAGATTCACTAGATTGATTCCAGAGATGAGGGATTTGTCTTATGAAGAGAGATTGACCAGTTTAGGCCTATACTCTCTCTCGGGTTTAGAAGAATTAGAGGAGATCTAATTGAGGTATACAAGATAAAAGGCATTGACATAGTAGCCGTAGAACGGATGCTTCCTCTTGTGGGGCAATCTAGAATGAGAGGGCATAGTTTTAGGATATGGGGTTGCAGATTTAAAGCAGAGATAAGGAGAAATTACTTCTCTCAAAGGGTTGTGAATCTGTGGAATTCACTAGGCCAGAGTGCAGTGGATGCCGGATGAGTAAATTTAACAAGGAGATATACAGATGTTAGTTTTTAATGGGTTGAAGGGTTATGGAGAACGGGCAGGAAAGTGGATTTGAGGCTGAAAGGCGATCAGCCATGATCGTACTGAATGGCAGTACTTGCTCGAAGGGCTGAATTGTCTAATTTTGTTCCTCGTTCTTATGTTATATTATCTGAGACTCTAAATTCCTACATTCCGCAAGCGCTCATCTGCCTACCAGCAGCTGGTTTCAGAATAACGCTAGGGAGACCTCAAGGCAGATTGCTTGATTGCAAGTTGGCTTTGGAAAACCAAATCAGAAATCATCAGTTAAGCAGGTTTACAAACAAATTTATGATGCAGAATTGTGTACTGTACTAAGTTAACTTTTAAAAAAGTTGTTCCATTCCTTTTCTGAATTGGTTCCTTGGTGGGCTACGGCTCTAAAGTTGCTGCATAACATCTGGACTTCATCTCTGCCAAGGCTCACCAATGAATGTCAGACAGTTAACTAATTGGCCCATCCCAGTCATCTGCCCCCCTACGCATTGATAGCAAATGAGAACAGGGCAATATTTTACTCACACTTTCAACTTGATCGTTGTGAAGAGACGTTGAGGAAACAGTGAGTGAGCCACTCATTACAGAATACCCAACCTCTGCCCTGCTCTTGAAACCACATTGGTTTGGTTATTCCAGTTCAGCATCTAATCAGTGGTGACATCCAAGATATTGATGGAGAGTGATTCAGTGTTAGTGGAAACATTGAAGGTAATCATAGATTATCATAGAATTTACAGTGCAGAAGGAGGCCATTCGGCCCATCGAGTCTGCACCGGCTCTTGGAAAGAGCGCCCTACCCAAGGTCAACACCGCCACCCTATCCCCATAACCCAGTAACCCCACCCAACACTAAGGGCAATTTTGGACACTAAGGGCAATTTATCATGGCCAATCCACCTAACCTGCACATCTTTGGACTGTGGGAGGAAACCGGAGCACCCGGAGGAAACCCACGCACACACGGGGAGGACGTGCAGACTCCGCACAGACAGTGACCCAAGCCGGAATCGAACCCGGGACCCTGGAGCTGTGAAGCAATTGTGCTTTCCACAAGGCCACCATGCTTAATGTGAGGTGGCTGTCCTGTTTTGGTCGAATTGCTCATTATTTGACATTTCTTGTGGCACATATGTTACCTAACCTCTTTTATGTCTCCTCTATCACCACCAAAGACTAAAGCTGGTCATTTTATTCATTATCTTTTCTAGGATAATTAATATTGCCACATTTTCCTACTTCAAATCAGTTATGTGAGGTGTTTTAATGGACTTGAGTGATAGGACATGTAAATGCAATTTTTCTTTACTTGTCATCATTACATGACCCTTTTTCTTCCTCTTCTTTCCTTCTGCTCTTTTCAACAGTCAAAGAGATGGAAAATTTTAAACCGGAAAATAAAGCATATCCCATGTTGTTCAATAGAGCTGAGTTTTCAGGTCATACAAATTTTGTATGAAACGGGAAGGAGGGCAAAGAAGAACTATTAATTTAAAGTGGAAAATATGTTTTTGAAAGAGAAAATGTTTATACTTAAAGTTTTGTGCTGTTGTGTGTGATCAGCAGTTGTGACTTGCGAGATGTGTCTTGCGGGTTGTGTTTATCTCAAGAAGGTAGTTCAAAATTGAAGGCTGTCAAAAAATGAAGGAACTTCATATTTCCAATGTGCCCTTTTCCTAAGATGGCTACTTTTACAAGAACATTGAGAGAATTCAGTTGCATTTTGCATCACTTTAATTTTGATTTACTGTGTTTTTTCTTTTAACAAATAATTATCTTGGTTATCCTAAAGGCTGCAGGAAATTCATCATTTATCTCAGTCCCATCTTCTTTTTCTGAAGGACCAGTGATTCTATCCATGCTCTCCCTTATGTTGATTTCACTTATGGAGGTATCAAAATAGACTTAGGAAGTGAGGGAAACCACATATGATAAATTGGTTGGAAGGAAAATATCTGAACGTCTCCCTACTGAGTGGTTTTACAAGATGAGTGTTACTTTTGTTGATTTGATTTCATTATTTTACTTGGCAACTGATGACATTAATATTGCTTAACTATCATAAGTTAAAGACCATTAGGCAGAAGTAGAGATAACAGAGAAATTGCTATTTTTCAAGGTCCCAACAAATGATTGCAAGTCATTGAATAGTCTTGGATAACAGCAGCAGCTAGTTTTGTGCCAATTAAATTGTTCTTCATGCATCCTGTTTGCAATTTAAGATTGTTCCAACTTTCTTTTCTTTGTTTTAGGATGGCCCTAAATAAATCAATGCACCCAAGGAACCGATATAAAGACAAGCCACCAGATTTTACATATTTGGCATCAAAATACATAGAATTCCAGCAACACGTAAATACAAGCTTGACTGGGAAAGTGAGGTATGTAATGAAGAAGGGAAAGTGTCCCACTGGTATCAACTGACACTTGTTTCACTGTCTGACAAAATCTGTTTGGTCCATGCTATGTAAGATTTGCTGCTGTCCTGAGGGCTGTATTATCGAATTGTTTTATTCCTCAGAGAGTTGGCTTTCTTCTGCGTGGCTCATCATTTCTATAGTAGCAATACAATATTTTTAGACATGCTCTGGAAATTGTCTACTATTTATAGAATAGCATTGTAGGGAGGTGTTGTGATGGTGGCACCTGCTTTTTCATTTTTACTGACTCCTGAAGACACCGGGCTGGATTCTCTGGAACTCGAGTGTGTTTCATGGCAGCACACTGTTCACTGGCAGTGGGATTTTCTACTCCTGCCGCATGTCAATGGGATTTACTATTGAAGCCACCCCACGCCGACGGGAAACCCATGGGTGGGGAAGCACTGCTAGCAGGAACAGAGAAGCCCAACAGTTGGAGAATTCTGGCCACCATATATTTTGGTCTAGCAGTTTCATGTGCACTGGTCTCCATTCTAAATAACCGTTCTTCACGTGACAGTGAGTACTAGCACACTATTTGATCACGGTGGTGGGAGTGTGTGTGACGATATTGAGTTGTTGGATACTTCAGTTTTTATTAAATTGCTGAGATTTTCCCAAGTGGAAGAAAATACCCTTTGGAAGTAGTTCCCAATCATATTTAGCTGTTCTTAACAAAATAAGTTTTACAGTTTGCCTTGCTAGGTATGGGAGTGGGAAAAGCGTTCAGTATTGTCACTTTCCGTCACCATGCAATGGTCTCTGCTCAAAGTACATTCATTAATATCTGCTGATGTAAGATTCAGCTTTACTGTAATAACACTCATGTTGGAATAGCCCAGTACCACAGTATGGCTGAAGTTATGTGTATAAAATGGCCAGCAATGAGAGGTATTGCCCATTTAATTTTATCCCAGAACAAATCAAAATTCTAGTCTTCTTACTTTTCAGAAACTTGTTAAATCTACTGTTCACTAAATTATCATATTTACTGACATTGATTTTTTAAAAAACTATTAGCCCTTCTGAAGTGATCAGCCAGCCTTTCAGTTTTTCAGATATTGGCAACAATCCATATATGGACAGTCTTGCCTCAGTTGACCTTGTAAAAGCCTCCTCATTACCATTGTGTTGGGAGAGACTTGTCAAGAGAGCAGCCTGATGTACTCCATTCATGATCATGTCTTAAACTCTTCAATCACCATCTTGGTTCCAACATGTTTTCCTTTCTCGTAACTTCTTAAGCTCCAAATATGTCACCTTAACTGCTGTCCCCATCTTTAGCACATTGAAATAGACACACACTATGTGAAATAGACACACTGCAATATTATTTTCCAAGTCATTCTTTTTCAGAGTTTCAAAATCTTCCTTTCTTTTCAAATATTCAAGTTTTTAAAAACACAAGTGTAATACCACTCTAATCATTACATCCTCATTTACCTTATTTCTTTTTATTCTAGGATGGTCTCTTTACCAAGGTTTCCCAGTAATGTTTAAAACCAATATATGGAATAATAAAGTAGTTATTATAAACCTTTGCAAACATTGAGATTAATCCTATCTCTCAGCAAAAGAAAAATCTCAGTGAATTTAACACAATATTTCCAAGAGATAAAATAAGTTAACTGATATCAGTACTGCATTAAATATTAGTCATCGGTGGCACAATGGTTAGGACTGCTACCTCACAGCGCCCGGGACCCGGGTTTGATTCCGACCTTGGGTGACTGTCTGTTGAATTTGCACATTCTCCCCCTGTCTGCATGGCTTTCCTCTCACAGTCCGAAGATGTGCAGGTTAGGTGGAGTGTCCATGCTAAATTGCCCCTTAGTTTCCAAAGGTTAGGTGGGCGGATGGGGCGGGAGATTGGGCCTAGGTAGGATGCTCTTTAGGAGTGTCGGTCCCGATTCAGTGGGCCAAATGGTCTCCTGCACTGTAGGGATTCTATGATTAGTCGGTCAGTTTTGTAAGTATTTTTTTAAAATAAAAAAATTTAGAGAATCCAATTCATTTTTTCCAATTAAGGGGCAATTTAGTGTGGCCAATCCGCCTTGCCTGCACATCTTTGGGTTGTGGGGGCGAAACCCATGCAAACACGGGGAGAATGTGCACAATTCACATGGACAGTGACCCAGAACCTGGATCAAACCTGGGATTTCGGCGCCGTGAGGCAGCAGTACTAATCACTGTGCTGCCCTTTCTTTTTGTAAATATGCAGCTAGTTTAGGAATGGCGTATGCTGTATGGACACCAAACAATTTCCATTTGGGATATGTTTGAAAGGATAATTCTGCAATATTGTAAAATAAGGTCTCTCACTTGGCTTAACAAACTGTCAAGATGCCAGATTCTACAAATTAGCATTTGTCTCGTTTATTTCCGCTAAAATTGACAAAATGCCACATTTCTTGACACCTTGTAAAAAAATAAAATAAACAAAAATTGGATTTTCTTCTGTTTCAAATGCTTTTCATAGTTCTGATAATGCCTTTCTTACCCATCCAAATTTGTGTTTTTTTTTCTGATTTGTGGGAACAAATCATTGGACATTGCAGTAGCATTTCTTTCCCAGAATCAAAATTGTATTCGATTGCAACCTGCAAATGTGTTCCTACAGCTCTGAATTAATGGATACTGCATGGATTAAAGACTCTTCCCTATTGAAGTGAGTAAACAGAAAATCAATCCCGGTATGTCTGCCTGTGTCATTTCTGGCTGGTTGTAAAAACTGCACCACATCAGACCGGTGATTTAACTGTAATTCATTTCCCTAAGTTGCTGTGGATAGTTTGCTTGGTAAAACCTAACTGTGCAATATCTGATCTATTTGTAACTTAATATTTTTAATTTTGGAGCCTCTTCAGTTCCGCCATACGTGAACCTGAAATCATCAACCACTCTGCCACCTGTATTTCAAATGCTCAAAAGTATTCTTGCCAACATCCCCTGGCTCTGGGCCTTATGGCAGCAGCGTCTAAATTTTCATTCAGTGTCTCAGTAATTTTCAAAATCCGTGTGGTAGTCACCACTGATTGTATAATAGTTGTTATTGGAGGTAATACGGTAAGGCTTCTGTACTAGAGGTGCGGGGGTGAATCCTTGCCTGCTGGCACCGCCCATTCTGGTACCAGCTGCAGGAGACCATACATCTCTGCTTAATAAAGCCTCGATTATTCTCTACTCTCGTCTCGTTGTAATTGATAGTGCATCAATTTATTAAGCAGAGATATTACAGCGATGGAACTACGCATCAAGCCAGATCGCCTACAGCTGCACCAGCAAGCAGCCAAAGCCACGTCGCCTTCGACCACTGGCTAGCTTGCTTCAAAAGCTACCTCGGATCAGCGACTGAACAACCCTCGGGCGCACAGAAGCTCCAGATCCTGTACTCACGGGTGAGCTCCGAGATTTTTCCCCTTATCCGGGATGCGCCCACTTACCCTGAAGCTATGGAGCTTCTGAAAGGACACTATATCCGGCCGATGAACAAACTCTACGCCAGGCACCTCCTGTCCACGAGGCAGCAACTCCCCGGTGAGTCATTAGACGATTTCTGCCGTGCCCTGCACATCCTGGTGAGGAACTGTGATTGCCAGGCAGTTTTGGCCGCTGAACATACAGAACTCTTAATCAGGGACGCTTTTGTTACGGGCATGGGGTCGGCGTACATCCGCCAGCGCCTATTAGAAGGGGGTACGCTCGATCTCGCGGCGACCAGGCAACTTGCGAACTCGCTAACGGTAGCCTCCCGTAACGTACAGGCATACGCCCCTGACCGCACGGCGCCCTCATGGACATCGTGGGCTCCACCAGCGGCCGGCCCCAGCCAACCCCAAGTCTGCGCCGCGTGGCAGACATCCAACCCCGGGGGGCCCAAATGCTATTTCTGCGGGCAAGCAAAGCACCCCCGGCAGCGCTGCCCGGCGTGGAGTGCAATCTGCAAGACCTGCGGGAAGAAGGGACATTTCGCTGCTGTGTGCCAGGCCCGGTCGATCGCTGCTGTATCTAGGCCCAGTATTCCTGCACCCCCCACGTGCGACCGTGGGTGCTGCCATTTTCGTCCCCGCAGACCACGTGCGGCCCTTGGGCGGCACCATCTTCCTCCCAGCAGACCAGGTGCGGCCCGTGGGCACCGCCATCTTTAACGGCGCTCGCCATGTGCACCCCGTTTTGGACGGCGCCTCAGACCCCTGCTCGTCGGGCACTTCCTCTGGCCGTTCATTGCCTGCCACCGCCGCCGACTAGCCCGGGGCCTACCAACACCAGCCGCAGCTCGCCTCCATAACGCTCGACCAGTCCCGGCCGCACAACCTCGCAACTGCAACGACGACGGTGAAAGTCGATGGGCACAAGACATCTTGCCTCCTTGACTCCGAGAGCACGGAAAGCTTCATCTACCCCGCTACGGTAAGGCGCTGCTCCCTCGCGGTACACCCCGTTATCCAGAGAATCTCCCTGGCCTCCGGATCCCATTCTGTGGAAATCCGGGGGCACTGCATCGCCAACCTCACCGTCCAGGATGTACAGTTCAGCAACTTCCGGCTCTACGTCCTCCCCAACCTTTGCGCTGCCCTGTTACTCGGCCTGGACTTCCAGTGCAACTTCCAAAGTCTAACTCTAAAATTCGACGGACCCCTACCACCCCTCGCCGTATGCGGCCTCACGACCTTGAGGTCGACCCACCTTCCCTCTTTGCAAACCTCGCCCCAGATTGCAAACCTGTCGCCACCAGGAGCAGACGGTACAGTGCCCAGGACAGGACCTTCATCAGGTCGGAGGTCCACCCACTGCTGCGGGAAGGCATCATTTAGGCCAGCAACAGCCCCTGGAGAGCCCAAGTGGTAGTAGTAAAGACTGGGGAGAAACACGGGATGGTCATTGACTACAGTCAGACCATCAATCGGTACACTCAGCTCGACGCCTACCCCCCTCCCACACATATCTGATATGGTCAATCAGATCGCACAGTACCGGGTCTTCTTGACAGTGGACCTGAAATCTGCCTACCACCAGCTTCCCATCCGCAAGGCAGACCGCCAATACACTGCATTCAAAGCAGACGGCCGCCTTTACCACTTCCTTAGGGTTCCTTTCGGGTCACTAACAGGGTCTCGGTCTTCCAACGTGAGATGGACCGAATGGTTGACCGGTACGGACTGCGGGCCACCTTCCCGTACCTAGATAACGTCACCATCTGCAGCCACAACCAGCAGGATCACGACACTAACCTCTTCAAATTTCTCCACACCGCTAAACTCCTTAACCTCACGTACAATAAGGAGGAGTGCGTGTTCCGCACCAACCGCTTAGCCATCCTTGGCTATGTTGTGGAAAATGGAGTTCTAGGGCCCAACCCCGACCGCATGCACCCCCACATGGAACTTGCACTGCCCCAAGGCCCTGAAACGATGCATGGGGTTTTTCTCCTATTATGCCCAGTGGGTCCCTAACTATGCGGACAAGGCCCGCCCACTCATCCACTCTACAGTTTTTCCACTGATGGCTGAGGCCCGCCAGGCCTTTAACCGCATCAAGGCAGACATCGCCAAGGCCATGATGCACGCGGTCGACGAGACCCTCCCCTTTCAGGTCAAGAGTGATGCATCGGACGTCGCTCTGGCCGCCACTCTCAACCAGGCAAGCAGACCCGTGGCATTCTTTTCCCGCACCCTCCATGCCTCCGAAATCCAGCATTCCTCTGTCGAAAAGGAGGCCCAAGCCATCGTGGAAGCTGTGCGGCATTGGAGGAATTACCTGGCCGGCAGGAAATTCACTCTCCTCACTGACCAAAGGTCGGTTGCCTTCATGTTTAATAATACACAGTGGGGCAAGATGAAAAATGATAAAATTTTAAGGTGGAGGATCGAGCTCTCCACCTACAATTACGAGATTTTGCATCGCCCCCGGAAGCTCAACGAGCCCCCTATCCCGAGGTACATGTGCCTGTGCACAAGTGGACTGACTCCGGGACCTACACGATGGTCTCTGTCACCCAGGGGTCACTCGGTTCTTTCACTTCATAAAGGCCCGCAACCTGCTCTACTCCATTGCAGGTTGCCAGGTCTGCGCGGAGTGCAAACCGCACTTCTACCGGCCAAACCGAGCGCACCTGGTGAAGGCCTCCTGCCCCTTTGAACGCCTCAGCATGGACTTCATAGGGCCACTCCCCTCCACCGACCGAAACATGTACTTCCTGAACGTGGTCGATTCCCCTTCGCCATTCCATGCCACGGTCATTAAAGCACTCAACAGCATCTTAGGCCTGTTCGGTTTCCCCACTTACGTCCACAGCGACCGGGGATCCTCCTTTATGAGTGATGAGCTGCGTCAGTTCCTGCTTGACAAAGGCATTGCCTCGGGCAGAACGACCAGCTACAACCCCCGGGGAAAAGGGCAGGTGGCGAGGGAGAATGGGACGGTCTGAAAGGCTGTCCTGCTGGCCCTGCGGTCTAAAAACCTTCTGGTTTCCCGCTGGCAGGAGGTCTTCCCTGACGCACTCCACTCCATTTGATCGCTACTCTGCATTGCGACTAATGAAACCCCCTCCCATGAACGTCTCCTTGCCTTCCCTAGGAAGTCCACCTCCGGGGTTTCGCTTCCAACGTGGCTGGCAGCTCCAGGACCCGTTCTCCTCCGCAAACACATGCGGATCCACAAGGCGGACCCGTTGGTCGAAAAGGTACAACTACTTCATGGGAACCCACAGTACGCCTACGTGGCGTACCCCGGCGGCCGCCAGGACACCGTCTCCCTCAGGGACCTGGCACCAGCTGGACCCCCACCCACGGACCACCACCACCCGATTGCCCCGGAGCCACTCGCCCTCCCCCCAGCGCACCTCACTACAGCCCCCACCCCAGGACGATACGCCCTCCCACTGGTTCCACCCGGGGGTGAAGATGAGGACAACACGCTCCCGGAGTCACAGGCGACCAAGTCGGCGCTTGCATCACCACCGGGTCCGAGGCGCTCACAGCGGAAGATGAAGGCACCCGACCGGCTGAATTTGTAAATTTTCACCAGACTGTAAACTTAAAATTTTCACAAACCTGCAAATTTTTTTTCCACCACTTCCGCTGGACTCTTTTTTTAACGGGGTGAATGTGGTAGTCACCACTGATTGTATAATAGTTGTTATTAGAGGTAATACGGTAAGGCTCCTGTACTACAGGTACGGGGGTAGGTCCCTGCCTGCTGGCTCCGCCCAGTAGGCGGAGTATGAATGTGTGTGCACACCAAGCTGCTCCTATTCTGGTACCAGCTACAGGAGGCCACACATCTCTGCTTAATAAAGCCTTGATTACTCTCTACTCTCATCTTCAATCCTGCCCTGCTCATACTCTTCTCATTTATCTCTAGTTTATTAAACATCTTCTCTATTTCTCGTCTCCCTAGTTTCCATTTTGCAATCCCGGTGCCATAATTCAATAATTCATTTTCCAAAGCCTACTATTTTGTTTCATCCTCCCCAATTATAAAGCCCCCTTAAAACATGCCTTTTGCTGACTTCACACTTACTCATGTTTGGATCCACCTCTAAACTGCAACACGTCTTACCAATTTTTCTCAGTTGAAGGTGCTTTTAAATCGACTCTCTCTTCAGATCTCCCCACCCCACCACCTTTTCTGAGTTAGGGACAGAAATGACCAATGTGGCAGAGGTAGAAACGGTTGGTGTTTGTAATGGAGAACTTATGGGTTGGAAACTCATTTTGGGGGTCAGATAGTCCTCAAATGACTAGGTGTCTTATAAGCCAATAGAGGGGCCGAAAGCGGTGGTGATGGTAGGTGGAGCTTTGTGTCATCAACATACATATGCAATTTGGCCCTATCTTTAGTTAATGTTACCAAGGGTAGACCTGTAGATGAGGAAAAAGTGAGGGGGGTGAGAATCTCCAGAGGTAACAAAGTGAGCAGAAGAAGAAAGGTGTGGAGATTATCCAGCTCCGGTTGAACAGATGATAGGGGAACCAAGTGAGGGTAATCCTACAGAGCAGGCCAATGGAGGAGAGGTGTTGGAGAAAGAAGGATGTTTCAAAGCATTCTGTGTCAAAGTCATTGAGAAGAACGAGGAACAGTGCACCATTGATACTGTCACAGAAGATGTAATTTATAACTTTGATTAGTGGTATTTCAATGCTGTGGCAGGGGTGGCAACTGCTTTGTCTCCCTGTTTAGTGGCTCAAGTGGATGCTAAAGATTGTGTGATATATTTTACTGAAGACCAGAGTGTGCTGCTGACCAACCCTTCATCCAGCATCAACAAAACCAGGAATTCACCTCATTACAGTCTGTGGGGTCATGCTGTGTGCAAAGGATTACTGGATTTGTTTATACAGCAAAGCTTGACCACTTTAAAATAATTGAATTGAAAGGTCATTCAGCCCATTGCATCTGTGCCAACCAAAAAAGAAAAAGAAACTAGCCGTTCATTTTAATTCCACTTTCCAGCACCTGATCTATAGCCTTCTAAGTTACAGCACTTCAGATGCAGATCTAGATATCTTTTAAATGACTTGACCATTTCAGCCTCAACCACACAAGATGTGAATGTGAGATACCCACCATTCTCTCTCTTGGTGAAAAGGTGTTCCTCATGTCCCCTCTAATCCATTTACCAATCACCTTAAATTTATGCCCCCTAATAATTGACCCCTCCACTATGGGAAACAAGTCTTCTATTTACCCTTTCTAGGCCCCTCAATTTTATACATCTTAATTAGGTCACCCCTTGGCATCCTCCGATCTAAGGAAAATAACCCTGGGCAATCCAATCTCTCTTCACAGCTGCAACATTCAAGCCCTGGCAACATTCATGTAAATCTCCTCTTCATGCCCCAGAACAACCATGTCCTTCTTGTAATGTGGTGACCAGGACTGTACACAAAATTCCAGCTGTAGCCTAACCAGCGTTTTATACAGTCCCCACATTCCATCCCTGTTTTGTATTCAACACCTCATCCAATAACGGAAAGCACATGCTTCCTTGTCCTCCTGTCCTGCCACCTCGAGGACCAGTGGACTTGCACTCCAAGGTCTCTCACTTCCTCATCCCCTCTCAAATCTCCCACATTTTAAGTCTAAATCATTAATATATATACAAGAACAGCAAGGGCCCCAACACCACTGTGGAACACCTCTGGAAACTGTTTTCCAGTCACAAAAACATCCATCAACCAATTACCCTTTGTTTACTGTCACTGAGACAATTTTGAATCCAACCTGCCACCGTCCCCTGTATCTCAGGAGATCTCACTTTTCTGACCAGTCTGCCATATGGGACCTTGTCAAATGTCTTAATGAAATCCACGTAGATAACATCCTCTGCACTACACTCATCAATTCATCTTCCTTGTTACTTCCTCAAAAATGCCTCTAAGACATGATCTTCCCATATCAAAGCAAAGCTGATTATCTCTGATTAATCTGTGCCTTTCGAAGTGACTGTATATCCTGTCTCTCCGAATTGATTCCAAAAATTTAGCAACCACCGAAGTCAGATTGACCAGCCTATAATTTTCTGGCTTCTCCCTTGCACCCTTTTTAAATAATGGTAAATTGTTCGATGATCTCCAATCCTTTTGTACCTCGCCTGTATCTAATGAGGATTAGAAAATGATCCTCAGGACATTTCTTCCATGGCTTCCTTCAAAAGCCTGGGATACAATCCATTTGGCCCTGGCATTTTATCCATCTTCAAGTATGCCAGTCCCTCCAGATTTCCTGTCTCACTATGTTTATTGTATCTAATATTTCACACTCCACCTCTTTAATTATGATGTCTGCATCATCCTTTTCCTTAATGAAGACAGAGACAAAGTACTCATTGAGAGCTCTGTCCCAACTTCTACATCTACCCACAAGATACTATGTACATCTCTTAGTTATTCTCTTGCTCTTAATGTACTGGTAAAACATCTTTCTGATTTTTCTTTGATTTTACCTGCCAATAGTGCTTCATATCTCTTTGCTTTTCCAACATCCATTTTTACTTTGTGCCTGTACTTTCTATACTCTTCCAAGCTTTCTACAGTATTAAGTGTTTTGTCACAGTCAGGAATTTTCTTTTTATGCTTTATCTTGGCATGTAAACTTCTGGATAACCTAGATTTGGCAGTAGCCCCTTTTTCTTTGTGGAGACATGTCTACACGTGCCCATAGGATCTCACCTTTGAATGCCTCCCACTGATTTGACATGGTTTTTCCTTCGAACAGTTCACCTCTCATTCCTTGTACATGGACTGTTTTGTGACATCCTCAGAAATGATCAAATGGTCCACATATAAAAATTCAAACAAAATTCATGTGCTGATCACCTGTATGTCTCCATTAATAGTCTTTTCTGTCAGCCACCTCGAGTCCAAATTGCCTTGTACACTTTTGCTGTCATTCTTATTTATTTTTCTGATCGTAGAGTCATAGAACAATACAGCAAAAGACAAGGTTATTCAGCCCATAACTCCTGTGCCAACTCTTTGAAAGAGCTATCCAATTAGTCCCACTTGCCTGCCTTTCTTTTACATACAAATTCTTTCATACAAATTCTTTTGCTTCAAGCATTTTGTACCTACTCTGGAATTTCTGTGCTTATTCATTTAGGAGCATTTTAGATGGAACTTATCAAGAGTGAATGAAAATCCAAATAGGGGCAGCACGGTGGCGCAGTGGTTAGCACTGCTGCCTCATGGCGCCGAGGTCCCAGGTTCGATCCTGGCTCTGGGTCACTGTCCGTGTGAAGTTTGCATATTCTCCTCATGTTTGAGTGGGTTTCGCCCCCACAATCCAAAGATGTGCAGGGTAGGTGGATTGGCCACGCTAAATTGTCCCTTAATTGGAAAAAATGAATTGGGTACTCTAAATTTATAATTAAAAAAAGAAAATCCAAATAAACGATAATATAAGAGTTCAGTTATATCTGTCATGTTCTCAAAGAATAGTGTGTTGGGTTGAGAAGCTATGGACTTAATTGCCCATGGATACTTTATCCAAGTAGCTATTCTTTGCATGTAAGACTGGTCAATGACAACTTGCTCTTGAACGAGTGAGGAAACAACAAAGCCAAGATCGATTTTGTCTTCATCTCTAGCCGAGAGGCACTGACTGATGTTGTCAAAAATTGCTATCTGGCATTCAATTATGATGGCTTCTCACTCTATTAATTTCAAACATTTTAGTAAACACTTCATTTCCTGTGACTGGTATCTGTGACAAATGCCTTGGATCTTTCTAGTCATATAGTAATTTTAAGCTACATAAGACTGATGTAGAGTTTTTGCCTAGAACCAGAGGGACTCTAAAATGGAGACTATCTTCTTCATAAGTTAAGAAACGAATTGCCCAAAGGATGCATTATTTGCCATTATCACCAATTAGTGTCAATGTCAGCACATACACATCAGAGTACTTTGTCTCAAACCTGTATGCTGCATTGTATAGGTTATTGCCTTCAATTCTACCGGGTATTGACTAATGTTTGTTCTACCCAAGTTCTTTAAAAAATATATATATTTTTATTGGCATTTTATTTGAAAACAGAGCTTTGCATGGGCAGCACCGCGGCACAATGGTTAGCACTGCTGCCTCACGGCGCTGAGGTCCCAGGATCGATTCCAGTTCTGGGTCACTAACCATGCGGAATTTGCGCATTCTCCCCGCGTTTGCGTGAGTTTCGCCCCCACAACCCAAAATTCCTGCAGGGTGGATTGACCACGCTAAATTACCCTTTATTTGGAAAAAATGAATTGGGAACTCTAAATAAAATTTTTAAAAACAGAGCTTTGCAGACAAAGAATAACACAAGAACCACAGTAATAGAAGTTAACACAATAAAACTGACGAAACATGAGCCCCACACTGTCACCATGTCCGTGACTTGAGGTCCCAGCACTATTTTACATTACTTACAAAAGTGTTAATTTATACAGTATTTTGAAGGGTTCTTCCTGGGGCTCCAATCTCTTAGCAGTAGAAGTTCACCCTGCTTTGCTCATATATCTACATACGTTGCTGTGACCCTTCCCCTCACTTGTCTTTGTTTTGCTGGGGAGGTCGGGAGGGGAGTCCCGTTTCCCCCCTAGAGTTTTTGAAGGAGGGTGGGTCCTGTCCATTTTCCTGGTTTATCTCATGTGGGAGGGTTTTTTGTTCCCTCCCGTGGGTGCTCCTGCTTCTCGTTCCTTCTCCACTATTTGTGAGCCCCCTTCCCTAACAGTCGCCCCCGCACCCCCACTCCAAATTAGCTGCTGTTTGCGAACAGACCTGTGAAGGGGCTTGTGAACCTTTTCCACGCGTTGTGGAATCACGCCTCGATCTTCTTATTGGAAATTTTATTTTTTCTAGTCTCAGGAACTCTGTCAGATCAGAGAGCCATTGCAAGGCCCTGCTGGCGCTGCTGACTTCCAACTAGTCTACCCAAGTTCTAACCCACCACCATGGGTCAGTTCTATCACTTCACGATACATGGGATAATATTTCCGGTCATGCCCGCTGCATGAATTGCAGTAATAATAATCTTTATTATTGTCGCAAGTAGGCTTACATTAACACTGCAATGAAGTTACTGTGAAAATCCTCTAGTCGCCACAATCCGGCGTCTGATCGGGTACACAGAGGGAGAATCCAGAATGACCAATTCACCTAACTAGCACGTCTTTCGGGACTTGTGGGAGGAAACCCACGCAGACACATGGACAACGTGCAGACTCCGCACAGACAGTGACCCAAGCCGGGAATCGAACCTGGGATCCTGGCGCTGTGAAGCAACAGTGCTAACCACTATGCTACCGTGCCAACCGGATCACGGGTGGGATGGAAAGTTTGACGGACTGTAGACCTTGGATGGGTATTTCTGGTCTCTGGGTAAGAGGGACCAGAAAATCCCACCCCATGATCCTGTGGGATCACTGAGAAATCTCATAATTCATCGTATAGAAGCAGATATTAATGTTGATGGACAAATTGAAACAAACACATGGAAAAATAATCACTGTTGAAATTATTTTGAGGCATTCACCCCCACTCTCCAATCACCTGGGACACGAGGGCCGGGATTCTCCCTTCTGGGGGCTAAGTCCCCACGCCCGCCGGAAAATGGGCGAGAATCACTCCGGACTTTTTCCTTGAAAGTCCGGGGTAATTCCCCGTTTTCCAGTGGGCTAGCAGAGCCCAGGCGTGCGTCCTGCAGCTCTGGCTGCCGGCGGGGCCCTGCTGTCCAGGCCGCGCATGCGCATGGCGACCACAAGCGGGTCCGCGCATGCACGCGGTGGCCCACCTCGACGCGGGCACTGCCGACAAGACGGAGCCACGTAGCGGGCCTGCGAGGAGTAAAGTAGGTCTCTCCCCCCCCCCCCCCCCAGATCGCGATGTTCCCCAATCAGGGGCCTGGCCACCGCTTATGCCCCCCCCCCCGCCCCCCGGTGTCAGATTCCCCCCAACCAGGACCACGGCCACGGGTCCCAGCTCCCGCCGGGTGGTACCAGATGTAAACCACGCCGGCAGGAATTCAGCCGGTCGACCACGGAAAATCTCCGTGGGAGCCTGTTCCAACGGCCCCCGACTGGCGCCTCGTCGACCGCGCAACAGGTTGGTCCGCGGAGAACTGCAGAAGCGCCTTCGTGCTGGATTTCCGGCGTGAACGGCTATTCTCCGCCCTGCCTCGCAGAATCCCGCCCAAGAATACTGAAAGTAATCTGGGCATGTGCCCCAAGGGAAGGATGTGTTCGTATTTAGGGAGACATCCATTTTCAGATACTCACTGATCAGGATATTTCCTTATTTTTAGTTCAAATCTCAACCCTTTCTTACTGATAGTGGCTCACAATTTAATCGAGGAAGCCGTAGCATTTGTTTCAGTAACTGCTGCCCCTGCTCACTAAAGCTAAACAATATTTAAGCTATTTTCCTGCCCACAAATGTTAAACTTAGAAATATATGGATTATATACTGAAAGATGATTCTGTCCATCCTGGCTATAAAAGATAAGAATTTGAACATCAACTTTCATCGAACCAACTAGTTGAAAAATCAAATAGTTGTTTATCTTGTCTGAAAAAAAATTAGGCCTAGTAAACAACAGCCTTTTTCCCTCATGATATGGAGAACAGCCTCGAGCTTCTAAAGGAAATGCAAGTGTTTCAAAATAAGATGTAAACATGCAAACAAAAGGACCATAGTTCAGAAAGCAGAATGATCTGCCTGATCTCGCCCAAGTCTCTGTTCCTCATGATTGTTGATAATACTTGATTTAGGGGGATGGGAGGTGAAATAGAAGAACGTCATCTTAATTTTGCTCTTGCTAATATCAACACACAAAATTTGTAGTGTGGGTCATTAGATAGGCAAAGGAGCTCTAACTAGCAAGCAACCTCCAATGCTTGATGTTTGGCAAATTAATGTGACTATCCTTGAAACGAAGGAAATTACATCCCATCACAATCTAGTGTGTTTAAGCCATGAAGCATCCTGCAATGTAAATTGTTTTGGGAGCTGTTTTTAATGAGGGTATCATTACAATGCATAGGAAAGTGGGGCTGTTGAAACGCAGCCTTCCAAACAAATTAATTGAAAATGCAGAAATTTAATGGATAATGGAAATTTTGATTTCGGAGTTCGTAATATTTACTGATAATATTGTGGCAACTTCTTCCTACTTTGGTCAGTTGCTGGGATAAAGTTGCACCAAGTGCTATTTAACTTCAGTACATCACTTACCCAAGAATGGGCCAGTGATTTGACTGGGTTTGTGAGGGTTGAAGTCATGGTAACGGGAATAAGTCATTCAGCCCCTCCAGTTGTCCTGCCATTCAATAATGGCTGATATATGGTTGATCTGTATTTCAATGTCTTATTTACATGTCTTCACTCCATATTGTTGGATACCATAACAAAAATGTATTGATCTTTTGTGAAGTCTAACCACAACCCCTTGACATTTCAATGGCATTACCATCGCTGCACTCTGCACCATTAACATTCTGAGGGTTACCATTGACTAGAAACATTACTGGACATGCCACATAAATAATATGGCTGCAAAAGAAGGTCAGAGGCTGGGTATTCTGAGATGAGTAACTCACCTCCTTGACTGCCTGAAGCCTTTCCACCATATATAAGGAACAAGTAGGATAGTTCCTTTGCCTATCCAATGACCCACACTGCAAGTTTTGTGACAGAATACTCTGCCTTTGAATGCAGCTCCAGCAACACTCAAGCTCAGCACCATCCAGGACAAAGTAGCCTACTTCATTGACACGCTATTCACCACCTAAGACATTTACTCCCTCTTCCGATGCACAGTCAGCAATATGTCCTACCTACAAGATGCACTGCAATATCTCTCAAGGCTCCTTTGCCAGTATCTTCCAAACTCCTGACTTCTATTGCCTAGAAGAACAACAGCAGCAGGCACATGTGAACACCACCTGGAACTTCCCTTCTGTTACAGCCTCCCCGAAGACCAGGGGGGATTGTTGATTGATCTCCACATGGGCTTTGTGGAGTACAAACAAGTTCCTATATTGAGCAGGCGAAGGCATGCCAGAAAGGGGTTTGCTAGTGGGACTTTAAATTCTGTGACCCAGACCCGGCCCAGCATTCCCGATGGTCCCAGGCCGGGATGCTAGCTTTGTGCGCTGTGTTTGCGGTTTTATTTCAGTTCAAGAATGAATCTTAATTTAATTTAGCCTGGCCTCTGTTGCAGTTATTACGTTGGCGATAAGGATCAAGCACGGGATTCTAAACAGCCTTTAAAGCATAGAAAACAGTTCTGGTCCGAAAATAAAACGCGGAAATGCCCTTCTTTTGCAAATTCGAGCCGTACTACACAAACATTGAAGACTGGGCCCAGTATGCTGAGCACATGGAACGTACGCTATTTATTTCGTGCCAACAGCATTGAAGGGGATGAGAAGCAGAAAGGAATCCTCCTGGCTGCATGGAGGCCTCTGATGTTTTGCATCACAAAATGCCTAGTATGGGGAGGCAGTGGTATTGTCACTGAACTAGTAATCCAGAAATCCAGGGTAATGCTCTGGGGACTCGAGTTCGAATCCCGCCTCTGAAGATGGTGAAATTTGAATTCAAGAAAAATCTTGAATTAAAAGTCTAATGGTGACCATGAAACTATTGCCGAGTGTCGCAAAAGAAAAACATCTGGTTCACTAATGTCCTTTAGGAAGGGAATCTGCCATCCTTACCTGGCCTGGCTTACATGTGACTCCAGAACCCACAGCAATGTGATTGACTCAAACTGCCCTTCAAAGGCAATTAGGGATGGGCAATAAATGCTGGCAAAGCCAATGATGCCCACGTCCCATGAACGAATAAAAAAAATCAGTGGCCCCTGACACTAAAACCTTCGGCGAGCTTGTGGACCTGATGCAGAACCATTATGACCGGAAGCCAAGGTCACCCCACTGATGATATGAAGCCCTACCTCACAGAGAGAAGAACTGAGTGTTGTGGATGGTATGATCCTGTGGGGATCCTGGGTAGTCATCCCCATCCCAGATTGGCACCCGATCCTGATGTACAAAGAACAAAGAAAAGTACAGCACAGGAACAGGCCCTTCGGCCCTCCAAGCCTGCGCCGACCACGCTGCCCGTCTAAACTAAAATCTTCTACACTTCCTGGGTCCGTATTCCTCTATTCCCATCCTATTCATGTATTTGTCAAGATACCCCTTAAACGTCACTATTGTCCCTGCTTCCACCACCTCCTCCGGCAGCGGGTTCCAGGCACCCACTACCCTCGGTGTAAAAAAAAACTTGCCTCGTACATCTCCTCTAAACCCTGCCCCTCGCACCTTAAACCTATGCCCCCTAGTAATTGACCCCTCTACCCTGGGAAAAAGGCTCTGACTATCTTCTGTTGTGGGCAAAATCCTTGCTTCTGTTGTGGGCAAAATCTTGGAAAGGTTGAAAGAGATCGGATGTATAATCATCTGGAAAGGAATAGTTTGATTAGACATAGTCAACACGGTTTCGTGAAGGGTAGGTCGTGCCTCACAAACCTTATTGAGTTCTTTGAGGAGGTGACCAAACAGGTGGATGAGGGTAAAGCAGTTGGTTGATGTGGTGTATATGGATTTCAGTAAAGCGTTTGATAAGGTTCCCCACGGTAGGCTACTGCAGAAAATATGGAAGCATGGGATTCAGGGAGATTTAGCAGTTTGGATCAGAAATTGGCTAGCTGGAAGAAGACAAAGGGTGGTGGTTGATGGGAAATGTTCAGACTGGAGTCCAGTTACTAGTGGTGTACCACAAGGATCTGTTTTGGGGCCACTGCTGTTTGTCATTTTTATAAATGACCTGGAGGAGGGCGTAGAAGGATGGGGTGAGTAAATTTGCAGATGACACTAAAGTCGGTGGAGTTGTGGACAGTGCGGAAGGATGTTACAAGTTACAGAGGGACATAGATAAGCTGCAGCACTGGGCTGAGAGGTGGCAAATGGAGTTTAATGCAGAAAAGTGTGAGGTGATTCATTTTGGAAGGAATAACAGGAAGACAGAGTACTGGGCTAATGGTAAGATTCTTGGCAGTGTGGATGAGCAGAGAGATCTCGGTATTCATGTACATAGATCCCTGAAAGTTGCCACTCCGGTTGAGAGGGTTGTTAAGAAGGCGTACGGTGTGTTAGCTTTTATTGGTAGAGGGATTGAGTTTCGGAGCCATGAGGTCATGTTGCAGCTGTACAAAACTCTGGTGCGGCCGCATTTAGAGTATTGCGTGCAATTCTGGTCACCGCATTATAGGAAGGATGTGGAAGCATTGGAAAGGGTGCAGAGGAGATTTACCAGAATGTTGCCTGGTATGGAGGGAAGATCTTATGAGGAAAGGCTGAGGGACTTGAGGCTGTTTTCGTTAGAGAGAAGAAGGTTAAGAGGTGACTTAATTGAGGCATACAAGATGATCAGAGGATTGGATAGGGTGGACAGTGAGAGCCTTTTTCCTCGGATGGTGATGTCTAGCACGAGGGGACATAGCTTTAAATTGAGGGGAGATAGATATAAGACAGACATCAGAGGTAGGTTCTTTACTCAGAGAGTAGTAAGGGTGTGGAATGCCCTGCCTGCAACAGTAGTGGACTCGCCAACACTAAGGATATTCAAATGGTCATCAGATAGACATATGGACGATAAGGGAACAGTGTAAACGGGCTTTAGAGTGGTTTCACAGGTCGGCGCAACATCGAGGGCTGAAGGGCCTGTACTGCGCTGTAATGTTCTATGTTCTATCCACTCTGTCTATGCCCCTCATAATTTCGTAGACCTCTATCAGGTCGCCCCTCAACCTTCTTCGTTCCAGTGAGAACAAACAAAGTTTATTCAACTTCTCCTCGTAGCTAATGCCCTCCATACCAGGCAACATCCTCTTAAATCTTTTCTGCACCCTCTCTGAAGCCTCCACATCCTTCTGGTAATGTGGCGACCAGAATTGAACACTATACTCCAAGTGTGGCCTAACTAAGGTTACATACAGCTGCAACATGACTTGCCAATTTTTATACTCAATGCCCCAGCAAGTGTGCCGTATGCCTTCTTGACTACCTTCTCCACCTGTGTTGCCCCTTTCAGTGACCTGTGGACCTGAACACCAAGATCTCTCTGACTGTCAATACTCATGAGGGTTCTACCATACGCTGTATATTCCCTACCTGCATTAGACCTTCCAAAATGCACCACCTCACATTTGTCCGAATTAAACTCCATCTGCTATCTCGCCACCCAAGTCTCCAAACGATCTAAATCCTGCTGTATCCTCTGACAGTCCTCATCACTATCCACAATTCCACCAACTTTTGTGTCGTCCGTAAACTTACTAATCTGACCAGTTTATTTTCCTCAAAATCATTTATATATACTACGGGCAGCAAAGGTCCCAGCACTGATCCCTGCGGAATACCACTTGTCACAGCTCTCCAATCAGAAAAGCACCCTTCCATTGCTACTCTCTGCCTTCTATGACCTAGCCAGTTCTGTAACCATCTTGCCAGCTCACCTCTGATCCCATGTGACTTCACCTTTTGTACCAGTCTGCCATGAGGGACCTTGTCAAAGGCCTTACTGAAGTCCATACAGACAACATCCACTGCCCTACTGCATCAATCATCTTTGTGACTCCTCGTGGAGAAAGTAAGAAGAGACCTTCAAAGGTGGGGCTCACTCCCACTCTCCCTGGCGGGGAGAGTGCAGACGATCCAAGATGAACGTACTGCCAAAGTTCCTCTTCCTGTTTAGATCCATTCCGATCTTCATGGTGGATGTGATGATAGGTAGACTATCATTTGTATATAATATTCGTAGATCATCTTCATCTGTATGTATATTGTAAGTTATATGTTTTACTGTTGTAGTTCAAGCATCCGACCAGCAGGTACGAGTATGCAGGCACATGACCGGGAGACAACATGTGTTCCGGGACAAGGTGTTAGTAAGGAGCTGATAGCAGTCGCATGTTAGTGTAGCTCTGTAATATCTTAGTGTAAGTTAGGGTTAGACCATTATTTCCAACTGTATTAATCTTAGACATTATAGTAATCCTGTAGAATAGTGTTAGTAATAAATAGTTTTGTTGTAAGACAAAGTCTAATGTTCTTTGTTAAAACTACCACATCAAGATCCAACATCAGCATAATCAAAGAACATTACAGTGGAAAAAGTGAATATTTGAGGTTGGGGTGCCAATCAAGTGCTGGTTAGCACAGGGCTAAATCGCTGGCTTTGAAAGCAGACCAAGGCAGGCCAGCAGCACGGTTCAATTCCCGTACCAGCCTCCCCGAACAGGCACCGGAATGTGGCGACTAGGGGCTTTTCACAGTAACTTCATTTGAAGCCTACTTGTGACAATAAGCGATTTTCATTTCTTTTTTTTTCAAGTGGGATGTTTTGTCCTGGATGAGTGTTGTTGGAGCTGCACTCAACAAGGCAAGTGGAGAGTTCCGGTTGCTATGAAGGAGTAAGTCGCACATTTGGTGGCTCCCGCTCTGGTATGACTTTTGGACCTTTCCCCTGTTTTTTTACCGGACTTGAATTGTAAAACGGATGTTAGGGGCAAGTGTTTACTGAATTCCCACTTCGGTGCATGGAGCGAAGGACTAGAAGTGTTTGTAAGGGCAGAAACAAAAAGATAGAGAAGGCTTGGGCTGTAGCTGCTATTAAGACAGCATTGAGGAGGTTCGGACCTCTGGCTTGTTGACCAGCAGTCTATGGAGCAGCTGATGCAAGTCATTCAGGAAGGCTTTGCAACGCAGAATCAGGACTGTTTGAACCCGATAAAAGAGTCGATTGAGCGGTTGGAGCATAGATTGGATGCCCCGGATCGGGCGATCCAGAAGGTGGAGAAGACGCTGGCTGAGCAGGAGGAACATCAGACTGCAGTGGAGCTGGAAGTGGGGATGATGAGGGACCAGCAAAGAAGCTCCTGGAGAAGGTGGAGGACCTAGAAAATAGGTCCCGCCGGCAGAACCTCAGAATCGTCGGGCTCCCGGAAGGGTCCGAAGGAACGGACGCTGGGGCATACATCGCAGACATGTTTGTGAAGCTGCTGGGGGATGGGGCATTCTCCCAGACCTTGGAGGTGGATCGGGCTCACAGAGCACTCGCGAGGAAGCCGCGAAGGGGAGACCCCCCCGAGGGCAATGGTGGTGAGATTCCACAGGTTCTCGGATAAGGAGCGCATTCTACAATGGGCCAAGCAGACACTGAGCTGTAAATGGGACAATAGCATCCTGCGGGTTTACCAGGACCTGAGGTGGCCAGGAGAAGAGCAGGCATCAATCAGATCAGGTCGATTCTTTTTAAGAAAAAGGTGAAGTTTGGACTGTTATACCCAGCCCGTCTCTGGGTCACGCGTGAGGATCAGCACGTCTACTTCGAGTCGCCTGAGGATGCGTTGGACTTTGCGAAAAAGAAAGGGCTGGTGATGGATTGAGAACTTTTGAACTTGGCTGCAACGTTCAGGTTTTTGTTTTTTTTCTTTTTGTTTCTCTGTTTTTGTAAAAAGTTTCTCATTTTGCGTTTCATGGAAGATGTTTGTGATGCCGTTTGCATTGATTTGGAACCAGCGGTAGAGCTGAGCGGGTTAAGGTTTTCATTTGCACTATTGGGGGATGGAGGTGTGCTTGTTTTGATCTTGGTATTTTTCTGTTGGGCAATTGTGTGGGGATTGTTTGATGTTGGAGTTTGTTTGTATGAGGGGGGTGGAGGGTGGGGAGGGAACAATAGGTGGGAGACTATCTGGCGCCGGGGTTGGGGGCCACCAAGCTAGCTGGGCGAGCTAGCTCTCGGAAGCGCAGTGGGGGGTGTGCATATGTTTGGTTTAGTAAAGGGGTTGGGTTACAGGGTGTTGTTACTAGGGTGGGGGGGTGGTGAATGTTCTGCTGACGATGGAGGGACTTGGGCTG
This sequence comes from Scyliorhinus torazame, assembly GCF_047496885.1. Classification (NCBI taxonomy): domain Eukaryota; kingdom Metazoa; phylum Chordata; class Chondrichthyes; order Carcharhiniformes; family Scyliorhinidae; genus Scyliorhinus; species Scyliorhinus torazame. The sequence goes on from NC_092718.1 coordinate 205,423,544, forward strand.
AGGGACAGAGAGGAGGTTGGGGGCGGGGGCTACCTGGGGATGGACCGGTGGAGGTGTGGAGCACGGGCTGGAGGCGGGCCTAAAAAAGGGGATGGCTGATCGGCGGCAGGGGCGGGCAGGCAGGCAATGAGCCCCCCAACTAGGCTGATCACCAGGAATGTTCGAGGGTGAAATGGGCCGGTCAAAAGGGCACATGTGTTCGCGCATCTTCGGGGATTGAAGCGGACTTCAACACAGTTATGGACCCTGGCTTGGACCGGTCAAGCTCGAAAACGGGCAGGGTGCCAGCAATGGCAAAGGAACTAAGAGGGTTCATGGAGCTGATGGGGCGGTGGATCCATGGAGGTTTGGGCAGCCGAGGGTGAAGGAGTTCTCCTACTCGCATGTGCATAAAGTGTATTCCCGGATTGATTTCTTTATTTTGAGCAGGGCTTTGCTGGCTGGGGTGGTGGACACTGGGTACTCGGCGATTACAATCTCAGACCATGCTCCGCACTGGGTTGACCTGCAGGTTAGTAAAGACAGTAACCAGCGCCTGCACTGGAGATTGGATGTGGGACTTTTGGCTGACGAAGGGGTGTGCAAGCGGCTGCGGAAATGTATTCAGAGCTACCTGCAGGTAAATGACACGGGGGAAATTTCAGCAGCGGTGGTGTGGGAAGCACTGAAGACAGTGGTCAGGGGGGAGCTGATCTCGATCCGGGCCCATAGGGAGAAGGTGGACAGGGCAGAGACGGATCGACTGGTAAAGGAGATACTACAGATTGATAGGAGGTATGCGGAGACCCCAGAGGCAGGGCTTTTGAGGGAACGGCAGAGGTTAAAGGCGGAGTTTAGCTTGTGGACCACAGGGAGGGCGGTGGAGCAGCTGAGAAAGGCGAGGGGGGCATTCTATGGACATGGAGAGAAGGCCAGCAGAATGCTTGCACAGCAGCTTAGGAAGAGGGAGGCAGCTAGGGAGATAGAGAAAGTAAAGGACGGAGATGGGAACCTGGTTGGTGATTCAGTACGGGTGAATAAGGCGTTTAGGGATTTCTACAGCAGGCTGTACAGGTCGGAACCCCCTACGGGGCCGGAGGGGATGAGGCACTTCTTGGAGGGGCTGAATTTCCCAAAGCTGGACGTGGAGCGGGTAGAAGGGCTGGGGGCTCCAATCGGGCTGGAAGAGATAGTGGAGGGCTTGAAGGCCATGCAGACGGGTAAGGCCTCGGGTCCTGATGGGTACCCAGTGGAGTTTTATAAAACGTTCTCGGGGATATTGGGACCGGTGTTGTTGAGGATATTCAATGAGGCAAGGGAAAGAGGGGTGCTGCCCCCGACCATGTCACAGGCAACAATTTCGCTCATTCTTAAGCGGGACAAGAACACGGAGCTGTGTGGGTCCTACAGGCCAATCTCCCTGTTGAATGTAGATGCCAAGTTGATGGCCAAAATCTTGTCCTCCAGGATCGAGGATTGTGTTCCAGATGTTATTGGGAAGGACCAGACGGGTTTGTTAAGGGCAGGCAGTTGGTGGCCAATGTAAGAAGGCTGTTAAATGTGATCATGATGCCCCCAGAAGGTAGGGAGGTGGCGGTAGTGATCACAATGGATGCAGAAAAGGCTTTTGATCGGGTAGAATGGGACTATCTGTGGGAGATATTGGGACGGTTCGGATTCGGGCAGGGCTTTATTGACTGGGTCAGGTTACTGTATCAGGCTCCTGTGGACGAATAGGACAACATTGGACTATTTTGGACTGCACCGGGGGACGAGACTGTTGTTTGCGCTGGCTATAGAGCCGTTGGCAATTGCTCTGGAGAGGACTGGTCCGGGCGGGGGGGGGGGGGGGGGGGGGGGGGGGGAATGGTGGGGGGGGGGGGGGGGGGGGAATGGTGGAGGGTGGAGCACAGGCTTCTGTACGTTTCGGACCCAATAGAGGGGATGGAAGAAATCATGAGGATTCAAGGGGAATTTGGCCGGTTTTCGAGGTATAAGCTTAATATGGGAAAGAGTGAGATGTTTGTGGTCCAGGCGAGGGGACAGGAGAGCTGCCTTTTAGGTTAGTAGAGGGAAGCTTTAGGTACCTAGGCATCCAAGTGGCGCCGGAATGGGACTGGCTGCATAAATTGAATCTGGCCCAGCTGGTGGACCAAATGAAGGATGATTTTCGGAGATGCGACGCGCTTCCGTTGTCTCTGGCTGGGAGAGTGCATAGGGTGAAGATGACGGTCCTCCCGAGATTCCGATTTATATTTCAGTGTCTCCCCATCTTTATTCCGCGGTCCGTTTTTAAACGGGTCTGGGCGGGCAAGACCCTGCGAGTAAGGAAGGTAATGCTTGAGCTGAGTCGGGGAGAGGGCAAGCTGGCGCTGCCAAAGTTTAGCAACTATTACTGGGCGGCTAATATAGCCATGATCAAGAAGTGGGTGGTGGGGGAGGGGTCAGCATTGGGTGCATGTGGTGGCAGCCCTGAAAGTTTGGGGCCAGTGGAGGCAGCATGTGGGAGCAGTGGGAGCATCAGTCTGGGCCCCAATCTGTGATAATCACCAGTTTGCCCCAGGGAGCATGGACGGGGCGTTCCGGTTATGGCGGAGAGCAGGGATTGAGACAATGGGGGATATGGTCATAGAGAGGAGCTTTCTGAGTATGAGGGTGTTGGAGGAAAAGTTTGGTTTGGTGAGGGGAAACAAATTCAGGATTCTGCAGGTGCGGGACTTCCTTCGTAAACAGGTGTCAACCTTCCCGCTCCTACCGCTAAGGGGGATTCAGGACAGGGTAGTTTCCAGAGGGTGGGTAGGAGAAGGGAGTGTCTTGGACATTTCTCAGGAGCTTATGGGGTCGGAGGAGACGCAAACCGAGGAGCTGAAGCGCAAGTGGGAGGAGGAGCTGGGAGATGAGATCGAGGATGGTCTATGGGCAGACGCGTTGAGTAGAGTCAACACGTCCGCAACATGTGCCAGGCTCAGCCTGATACAATTTAAGGTTGTTCACCGGGCTCACATGACAGTGGCCCGGATGAGCAGATTCTTTGGGGTGTAGGACAGGTGTGCAAAATGTGCGGGAGGACCGGCGAACCATGTCCACATGTTCTGGGTATGTCCGAAGCTTAGGGGATTTTAGCAGGGGTTTGCAGATGTCATGTCCACGGTGTTAAAAACAAGGGTGGCACTGAGTCCAGAGGTGGCGATTTTCAGGGTGAAAGACGACCCGGGAATCCTGGAGGAGAAAGAGGCAGATGTTCTGGCCTTTGCCCCTTGTAGCCCGGAGACTCCAAGCCCCCGAAGTCGGAGACCTGGCTATCGGACATGGCTAGCTTTCTCTGTTTGGAGAAAATCAAGTTCGCCTTGAGAGGGTCACTGTTGGGGTTCACTCGGAGGTGGCAACCGTTCGTCGACTTCTTTGCGGGAAATTAATCGTCAGCAGACCGAGGGGGGGGGGGGGGGGGGGAGTAGTTTCGATTAGAGTAGGCGGTCAATAAGGGTGGGACCTGTACGAGAGGTAAATGGCTTTATAGTTTATGGTTTCAAAATATTATTTAGTTTGTTGTTGTTACTATCCCAAAAATACCTCCATAAAATGTGTATTAAAAAAAACCAAGGCAAGTGGAGGGTATTCTATCACACTCCTGACTTGTGCTTTGTAGATGGTGGACAGCTTTGGGGAGTCAGGTGGTGAATAACCCATCACTGGATTCCGAGCCTCTTGACTTTCGCTTGTAGCCACAATATGGCACATCCATTTCAGTTTCTAGCCACTGGTTACCAACCCCAAGATGTTGATAGTGGGGGATTCAGTGATGGTAATGCCGTAGAATGTCGAGGGGCGCTGGTTAGATTCACTCTTGTGAATGTCATTGCCTGCCATTTTGGACCAAGATCAGGAGAAACCTTTTTCCCCCTCAATAGGTTTTCTACCCCAGAGAACTGTGGATGCTCAGTCATTGAGCATATTATTATTTTTATATAGAGTAGCCAATTCTTTTTTTTCCAATTAAGGGGCAATTCTGCGTGGCCAATCCACCTACCCTGCACATCTTTGGGCTGTGGGGGGGAGACCTACATGGGGAGAATATGCAAACTTCACACGGACAGTGACCCGACGCCGGGTCAAACCCGGGCCCTCAGCGCCGTGAGACAGTCATGCTAATCACTGCGCCATCATGTCACCCAGTTGTTGACCATATTCAAGGTTGAGAGTGATACATTTATACATTTATTGATTCGAAGGGAATTGCGGGAAATGGAGATATGGTGAGGTAGTAGATCAGCTATGTTCCATTATAGCGGAGCAGGCCTGAGTGCCCAGAGAGCCTTCTCCAGTTCACATTCCTTATGTTTTGGTCTCTACCATGCTGAAACCAGCTACAAGGAAATGTGAGAGGGGATAAGTGCGGCTGTTTTTGTTTTGATTTTTATGGAGAGCTTTGAATCGCCGAGTAACATAACCAAGACTAGGTTAGGCATTCAGAATGTGGATGATAAATTCAAAAGCTGCCACTCCATAAGGCAATTTGTTTGAGCATCACCTCTGCAGCCACCTAAATTGGCCAACTCCCGATTTAAAATGGCGAACGGCAAAGGCTGCTGGGAAAGTCAGCCAACAAGACAGAAACCGGCAGGTGCAGGTTTGCTGTGTATTAAAACTCTGCAAAAGGCCAGACAACATCGATACCAGCGACCATCACCATAACAATGTAGCAGCTATCTGCATACTGATGAGCAATCCCCGGGAACAATAAGTAACATTTGGGATACACAAAGCAAAGCCAGACTCCCCGGCGCCAGCAGGAGCCAACACAAAGGAGGTGAACGAGCACCTCAAGACCGCCCATCGATCAGGGAACCGCTCCAGTATTGGAGAAATTGAACCAAGCGATTGGGACAAAGTCCAATCACTTGGGACCAGGTACAGGGTCCGCCCCGAAAGGCGGGAAGCCCCTGGGGACTATAAGAGTTAAGCCCCAAGTTCAAATCGCTCTCTTCACCGCTTCGTCCTGCCCGGGTCACCCAGCAACATGAACCAACATTGACCGTGACCGGTGCAGTGACCGCCAAACGAAGTAAGTCTTAATTCAACGCTCGCTACGAGATAGGCGCTCCTAGCTACCAATCCGTACCAACTTCGAATCCCGCAGACTCAGAACCCGAACGAAAGGCCATTTGTTCCCCTGACCTGGTGGGCCAGTCCGAAGTTAAGTATAGGCCTGTTAGTTGTAGAAGTAGCTTAGACGTAGAATTTGTGCATGAGTAGCGATTACTGTGTATAATAAATGTGCTTTGATTTGAATCTTACTAATCGGTGTATTGGGTTATTGATCATTACTCGGACTTGAACCTCGTGGCGGTATCATAAAGATACCTGGTGACTCAAGAGCAAAGGTAACAAAACAGAGCAATTGAACCAACCGGAAAGTTAGCAACACCTCATTCCCTGCCTTCAAGCATTTTGTTTTGTATGTAACTGATCAATGCAGCTCATTTCAACATTTCTATTTATTTACATACATGTATCTTCCTACCTTGCTGCAGAACTGGTTTATGCATAATTAATAAGGCACTTAAGATTTGAAGATCCTATTCCACACACATTTCTCAGTTGACTGAAAATATGAATTAATTATTCCTAATGAATATAAATATATGATAAACATATAAAAGAGCTGACAAAAGTATGTAAATAAAAAGCAAGTTTGTCCTTTGTTGTACATAAGTTGGGAAGTGATTTGCATTTTCTGAACAGTGATCTGTTGGGTTGTACTTTCAATATCTACAGACAATTTGAATGTCTTTATTGCAGCTGGTGTTGCACAAGTTTAACCTCTAAATCTTACAATTTGGATAAAATCCCCATTTGGCTGGATTTGGGGGTGGATAAAGGACAACATTGAGTAACATTGGAGATATGTAAGTGAGTCTGACCGCAAAGTAAATGTTGCACATTGTTTTGCCATTCAGTTCAGACGATACGTTTAGATGTGGGCCTATGGTCTATTTCACCTCATCCTTCTAAAATGTCAACCCCACCATGTTCCCTAGCAGATATGAACGCAGACAGCATCTTTTGACAGGATGAAATTATATAATTAATTTGTTTTGTCACAGCATTGTCTATTTGAGGGTCAATGAGTTATCAACTGCCATCTTTTCAAATCTGAGTTCGGGTAATGGTCATCTCATAATGTATCTGAAACATCTGTAGTTCTCTCCATTAAAGTTCCATACTAAACAAAGGTTAAATAACCTGGTATATGGTTCCCACCTCCTTTGAGCTCTACCTAACAATGATAGAAGGTTCTGCATTAGCAGCCTTTTTTTTGTGACTGGCTCCTATCTTTTTCATAGAATTTACAGTGCAGAAGGAGGCCATTTGGCCCATCGAGTCTGCACCGGCTCTTGGAAAGAGCCAAGGTCAACACCACCCTATCCCCAAAACCCAGTAACCCCACCCAACACTAAGGGCAATTTTGGACACCAAGGGCAATTTATCATGGCCAATCCACCTAACCTGCACATTTTTGGACTGTGGGAGGAAACCGGAGCACCCGGAGGAAACCCACGCACATACGGGGAGGATGTGCAGACTCTTTACTTTGCTTCCCAGGTGTTTTGTGGAAATTCTGTAATAGTTGGGAGTCTGAGAACACTATTGATATACTAATAGCGTGTCTTTTAGTTTATTGTCCTTTTGTGCAGAGCACACCCCCTCCTTATCTGGTTTATATTTTTGTTTAGTGATGGCAAATATGGACGGCCTTTTAGAACAGCTCCAACATGCATGACATCTGTGTTTTCTTTCAAAGAACATTGCTTCATAGTTGCAGACAAGACAGTTGTATTTTAAAATACTCCAGTAACTAGGTGCTGTACATATGCTCATGAGTTATTAATAGTCTTTGAAGGGTCACAGATAATATCACTGGTAACCTTGTGCACGTGTTACTATTAAAAAATATTTAAACCCAAAGCATTACACTACATATGGAGATCACTGCAAAAACACTTCTTTATGCCATTGCTTCTGTTTTTAGATTGTTTATTATTGATGGCGTCTGATTGTGATGTTAGCTATGTATAATCTACATAGTACGACAAATTTTCAATTTGAAGCAGTGGCACAAAATAGTACCTGTGCAGTGATTTTCATATATATGCAACACATATTTTTTTGTCAAAAGCATACCTTAATAATAATATGTGCATAAAGTTGCCAGTGAGATTACCTATCACCCTTCATAGTTCATTGATAACCCATTGACGATAAAACATATTTGAACTATTCGGAGAAGTTCAGATGTGGGGCTTCGAACAGTTTGCTGAAGTGTGCTACTGTATGAAAGCTGAGTCCATACCCAAAAAACAGTGGTGATCTCCAAACCTTTTATAAATAATTGGGAGCTATACCCTACAATATGTTAACCTTACAATATGACCTCTGCTTCCTTTGCATAAAGCCCGACTGCAATTGACTGTTCTTGTCACTAAGCTTTCATCAGATTGAGCTGGCATAATTAAGGAACACAGCATGGCTAATCTTAACTGTGCTGTTCACAAAATTCAAACCATCAAGCTGACTATCATGGGCGTATAAGGGTTCAGAGACTTGAGGCCTTAGTGAGTTTAGACTATGTTCAGTTTTGACATTGTTGTGTATTGTATTACAGTGAAACATTAAGTGTTAGAATTAATGGGCAACTGGTAAAATATTTTTCATGTATTTTGAAGTATTCAATGCACGGCGCGACACTGGGAAGTTCTGAGGAACAAAGGGACCTTGACGTGTTTGTCCATAGATCTCTGAAGGCAAAAGGGCAGGTTAATAGGGTGGTGAAAAAGGCATATGCAATAAAAGCATAGATTATAAAAGCAGGGAGGTCACGTTGTAGTTGTATAGAACTTTGGTGAGGCCACGGCTGGAGTACTGTGTACAGTCTGGTCGCCACATTATAGGAAGGATGTGATTGCACTAGAGGAGATTCATCATAATGTTGCCTGGGATGGAACATGCAAGTTATGAAGAGAGTTTGATTGACTTGGGCTACTTTGGTTGAAGCAGAGAAGACTGAAGGGCACCCCGATCAAGGTGTACAAGATTATGAGGGGCATGGGCAGGGTGGATAGGGAGCTGTTGTTCCCTTAGTTGAAGGGTCAGTCACAAGAGGACACAAGTTCAAGGTGAGGGGCAGGATGTTTAGGGGGATGTGAGGAAAAACCTTTTTACCCAGAGGATGGTGACGGTCAGGAATGCAATGTCTGTGAGGGTGGTAGTGATAGGCTGCCTTTACAAAGTACCTGGATGAGCACTTGATATGTCATAACATTCAAGGCTATGGGCCAAGTGCTGGCAAATGGGATTAGGTAGGCTTTTCATGTGTTGGTACTTTTCATGTGTTGGTGCAGACTCGATGGGCCGAAAGGTCTCTTCTGCACTGTATATTTCTGTGATTCTGTGGCAGACTGTTCAGACAACCCCTACTTAGAGATTTTATCCTAGGTGCAGAGCATAACATTTTTATTACAATTTCAATACAAATCTTGTAACCTAACGTTAATGGTAAACTCCAAGATGTGTGTTTGAATGAAGAATATCACTGTTTAGCAGTTCATTTATTTTCATGCCTCCCCGAACTACATACGACAATATAGAATATTTGACAGAGTAACAGGCCATTTGGCCCCATCAGTCCACATCGGTGTTCATGCTTCACTTTAAATTCTTTTTTTAAAGAAATTAAAAGTGCCTAATTCTTTTTTTCCCAATTAAGGGGCAATTTAGCGAGGCCAATTCACCTAACCTGCACATCTTTGGGTTGTGGGGGTGAGATCCACGCAGACACTGGGAGAATGTAAAAATTCCACACGGACTGTGACCTGGGTTCGTTCCCGGGTCCTCAGTGCCATGAGGCAGCAGTGCTAATCACTGCGCCACCCTGCCGCCCTGCTTCACTTTCAATTATTCCCATCTTTCCTCATCTAAATCCACCATTGTGACCATCTTCACTGCTCCCTCAAATACATGTTCATAGATGGAATGTTCTTAGAGTCACTACATTGAGCCATCGAGACTGCACCGATCCTACCTAGGTCCACAACCCACCCTATACCCATAACCCAATAGCCCCACCTAACCTTTTGAACACTATAATTTATCCTGGCTAATCCACCTAACCTGCTTATCTTTGGACTGTGGGAGTAAACCGGAGCACGGGGAGAACATACAAACTCCACACAGGTAGTGACCAAGGTGGGAAGCGAACCTGGGTCTCTGGCGCTGTGAGGCAGCAGTGCTAACCACTGTGCCACCTATGTCTAGCTCCCCCTTAAATACATCTACATTATTTCCCGCAACCACATTCTCACCACCCTTTGCGCAAAAATGTTTCTTGTGTTTCTTTTGAACTCCATATTGGATTTCTTAGTGATTGTCTTATATTGATGGCCTCCAGTTATCCTCTACCCACAAGAGGAAACATTCTTTCTGTAAAGACTCTATTAAAACCTTTCATCATTTTGCAGACCTAGTAGTGACTCCTGAGACTTCTTTTTTCAAGAGAAATCCAGCTTGTCAATCATTTCCTAGTATATACCCACACATTTCTGGTATCATCCTTGTACCTGTTCGCTGTACCCTTTCAAGTGCCTTTATATCCTTTTCATAACATGCAAGCCAGAGCTGCACGCCATACTCTTAAGTGTGGTCTAACCAAGGTTCACTATGGATTTAATATAATTGAATATAACCTCTTCTTTTTTATTAAACACCTAAAAATAAGCCTAATGCTTGTCTCATTTTAAAAAATAAATTAGAGTACCCAATTCTTTTCTTTCCAATTAAGGGTGTTGCCTTTTCATTGGCTCTGCTCTAACTACGGCAATCAGTGGGTTTGCCCTCCTTTGTTTTGGTATCTATATACTAATGCTCAGAGTCGCCAGGTATCAAATGATACCACAACAAGGTTCGACCGGCTATCGATCAAAGAGCCAAACACCAGTTAGTTAGTTCAAGGTCAAGAGTACTTTATTTACACACACAATTAGTCATGCAACATACACTACTAGTTAATTACACCTATCGACTAAGACAACCTGTACTTAACTTCAGGCACCTGGCTTAGGTCAGAGGAACAGTGGCCGTTGTTTGATTCTGGATCTATCAGGTCTGTAGGAGTAACTGCTGCTCAGCTAGGCTCATCCATCTGGTAGCGGTCATTGAACTTGGATTTACTTCTGGTGGTGCTGCGATTGGAGATGGTCGTAGCCGGGGCGCCATGTCCAAAAGAGGACGAACACATGGCGGACTCTTCTTATGCTTGGGGTTTTTCACGTTCTTTTGGGCGGTCCTTCAGTTTGGACCCCACTAATTGGGTGATCCCCGATCACTATGTTCGATTTCTAACCAATAAATGGGCGGGTGCTTGGATGGCTGGGCATGTCCCAAGTGGTCACTGACCCTGTGGTTTACGCTTCCCTAGAACAGGGAGTGGCGCCGAAATGTCTGGGACTGTACCGGTCGCTCAAGTACCAGTCCTTTGTCTTGGTGGAGATGGGCCATCAAATGCTAATCGGCCCATCAAAATGGTAATTGGTGGGAGTTTCAATACTGTCTGGACTCCTTGCTTGCAAATATACACTTCAGGCTCTGAGCCTGCCTGAATCTTGCTTTGTCCATTTTACCCGCTGCGCTTTGCGAGTTTCTCTGTCCCTAGTTGTAAGTGGCCATCCCAGATGGCTACAAGGGGCAATTTAGAGTGGCCAATCCACCTAACCTGCACATCTTTGGGTTGCGGGGTGAAACCCACGCAGAAAAGGGGAGAATGTGAAAACTCCACACAGACAGGGGCCGGGATCGAACCCAGGTCTTCAGGACAGTAGGCAGCAGTGCTAACCACTGCTTCACCGTGCCATCTTGCTTGGCTCATTTTTAATGACCTTGGTAACCATTGGCACAACCCTTTGTACTTGTGCTCCACTTAAACATATGCCTACCAAGTCATCTGTGACCTTGCTATTCTTCCCACTGAAATGTCCTACCTCACATTTATTTTGTTGAACTTCATTTGCCAATTATTTACACATTCTGCAAATTTAGTATTGTATTTCTGTAATTTGTTTCAGACCTCTTCAGTATTGATTATTCTGCATCCCCCTGCAATTTAGTGCCATGTGCAAATTTGGAACTGGTATTTTTAATTCCATAGCCCATTTTATAAATGTAAATGATACACAGCAATGGTTCCAGCATTAGGAAAGATCTGTTTTATAATTTGTGCTCCAAACAAAATTCTATTCTCATGCCAATATTGTGTTCTCCAAAGTCCTCCATATTATCATTTACCAATCACAACCATGTTGCTGTGCTAAGAGACGCTTGCCACTTTAACTGTTCGTTCACTTGATTGCTGGCTGTGCCTTTACAGAAGGCTGCATTGTTTGCTTGCATGACCAACATCAATTCATGGTGAATGAAAAACATAGAACATACAGTGCAGAAGGAGGCCATTCGGCCCATCGAGTCTGCACGGACCCACTTAAGCCCTCACTTCCACCCGATCCCCCTAACTCAATAACCCCATCTAACCTTTTTGGACACGAAGGGCAATTTAGCATGTCCAATCCACCTAACCTGCACTTCTTTGGACTGTGGGAGGAAACCGGAGCACCCGGAGGAAACCCACGCAGACACGGGGAGAACGTGCAGACTCCGCACAGACAGTGACCCAGCGGGGAATTGAACCTGGGATCCTGGAGCTGTGAAGCCATAGTGCTATCCACTTGGGCTACCGCGCTGCCCACAATACTTTGGATGAAAAGACTTATTAAGGTGCTATATAAATTAAATTTTCTCTTTTTTTGAATGAGGTTGGAGGTTAATTTCTGGGACCCCTCATGCACCACCTGGTAGCTAGTGGAGAGCAGCTGGAAGTAGGTTTCCTTTGTTTTTGGCAGAAGTTGGTGTCTGATTGGGTACCAGACTGTTGGTTAAAGGATAATGGAACCGTGCTGTGTTGTGTGCTGTGAATGTGCCAATTTCACCTGAATGGTGGGGGTTACATAGCTAGACGTTGAGGGAAGAAATTGGCTTGCATTCCAGTGGTACTTAGGAGAGCAAAGACATTATCAGATTCTGTTGAAAAGGAACTACAATTTAAAAGCCAGCTACTGTTTTAGACTGTAATATGCAAAGTACTAGTCTGTAAAATTATTCAAGTCTGAAAATTGTGTGAAGACTGATGGGGCAAATTAGCTTTTGGGGCTTTTTCTGCAATCATAACTTTTTTTCTGCTATTCTGTGTAATTCCCCGGTGAAGAAACTCTTCAACTCATCAATTCCAGTCACCCTATAAAGTTTGACTCACAACGGAACAGCGGTTATCACTGTTGCTTTACAGCACCAGGATCCTGGGTTAGATTCCCGGCTTGGGCCACTGTCTGTGCAGAGTCTGCACATTCTCCCCGTGTCTGCGTGGGTTTCCTCCGGGTGCTCCGGTTTCCTCCCACAAGTCCCAAAAGACAAGCTTGTTAGGTGAATTGGACATTCTGATTTCTCCCTCTGTGTACCCGAACAGGTGCAGGAGTGTGGCGACTAGGGGATTTTCACAGGAACTTCATTGCAGTGTTAGTGTAAGCCTACTTGTGACACTAATAAAGATTATTATTGACTCTGCTCAAGTCCATCATCAGTCTGTTGCTCAGTCGAGAGATTTATCCTGTTGTAGGATTGCAGTTGCCCAAATCTGTAAATTGTTGTTGATCCCATTTGGAAACGCATAATAAATACACAGCACTGTGTCAGAAGCAAGTAAGGCAAATTCTGCACATATTGGATTTAACTGGTACTGCACTTTCTAGTCTGACTGGACTGCCTACTGTTTAGTGTTTGTGTAGCCACAGCATGCAAGCATTGAGACACCCAGAGGTGTACAAAATCAAAATTAGCATTATAACTAATGGTAGATAATACAATATATATATATCATGGGCATACATACACAAGATTCGGTGTCTGGATATTCCTTCCACCGTTAGCAGGATAGGGCAAAATGTGTGTTTCAATTATCTATTAAGTGAGCTTGACTGCAGGAGAGGAGTAATTTGAGCCTTCACCAGCTACTTCCTGAAGCTTAGGCAATGATCTTGATTAGAAAGAGGGTGAATTTGAACCGATCTACTTGAAGTGAAATCAGTGGGAGTCGATTCAATTTAAGGTTATTGTAAGTGTTCTTATTGCTGAGTTTGAGGTTTTATGGATATTATGTATATTGTGCAGGAGCTTTTAATGGTGCGCATCCCTCATGCTGAAAACAATATGTCTTGAGTTTTAATATGAAAAATAGGTTTTACAAACATAAGTGAATATAGCTTGTACGATTTTAGAATCTTTATGGAGCTACCAAGATTTCATTCAGAGTTTCTAAAACTAATTTCAAAGGGATAGCTAAATAGCTCCTAGCTTTTATTTTGTTTATCACTAAAGAGTGAAGAAGTAAATTTACAGTCATCGACTATTTCTTGGTACTTGAAGCACACTTTGCAACTTTAAAAAATATATAAATTTAGAGTACCCAATTCATTATTTTTTCCAATTAGGGGCAATTTAGCGTGGCAAATCCACCTACCCTACACATCTTTGGGTTGTGGGGCAGAATGTGAAAACTCCACACGGCCAGTGACCCAGAGCCGGGATTGAACCTGGGACCTCGGCGCCGTGAGGCAGCAGGGCACCACACTTAGCAACTATTTTAATAGTTAGACTGGCATCTTGCTGTTCTTGGAAGGTTGGACATAATGTTTTATTAAGTATTGAAAATATGTCCAATAGAAGGGTGGCATATAAACACATTACCTTAGAAAGTGGTAGAATATGAGAGTCTCCATTATTTCCCAACACTTCACTGAGGATTAGAGGAGAAACTAGGATATCTCTCGGAGAATGGATGTTGGAGGGCACCTTCATGGCACTTACTAGTTGATAGATGGGTGACAATTTGCTTGCTCATGTGTTGACATGTACTTTGTGAAGACTTCAAAAGAAAGGATTCATAATTATTTGAAATGGCATGGAGATTTTTCTGGACAACAAATATGCTTCAAATCATTTGGCGTTCTATCGCAATCCTGATTGTTTATTACTTTAAATTAAATTTAAGTGACATTATTATGGAACATGTGCAAAATAGATAAAGCTGTTTAGACAAATTGCAAGCGTTGGTGAAATATCCAATGTGAGTAAATTAATACATGCTTCATCCTTTTCAGGATTACCAGTAACTTACTTTTTCGAGCCTCCCTCCCATAAGAGTTTCTGTCATGCAAACAGTTTTAGAAAGAACATTCCCAGTACTTCATCCAAACATTTTGGTTGTATTCTTGTCAAACTACCATTCGCATACAAAATATCCCAAAACATTTCAGAGTTACATGAAGAGAACTGGAACACTTAGCCAAGGGAGAGAGTTTTGGAGAGGTGATAAGGGCTTGGGTTAAAAAGTTAGGTTTTAAAAATGTTTTAAAGGAGAACAATTAAGGTGTGAGAATTTGGGGGTGGGGGGTGACATGAGAATTTTATACTTCATGCATTTGCGGTGAAGAGGAGTGCTGAAGTGAATGCATCTTAGGCAAGACAGGTTACAAGGAATCTATTTTTGCACAAGATGCTCAAGTCCTGTAGAGGTGCTTGAACCTATGAACTTCTGACTCTGGTGAGAATGCTCCCAACTGAGCCAAGCAGACATTAATAAGTCATTTTATTAAATTGTGTTAAACATAACTTCATAAAATGTATTGTAATGTGTTTTTCTCATGAAAACAGGATGACAAATTTTCCATCCAAAGTTAAGATTCCACATTATTTGCATTGCTTATTAATAATCAGAGCTTTAAAAAATATATATTTTGAATGTTCCCAGTGATTTAGTAAAATGGTACAATGGTACTTTCATTGTAATAAATAACATTGAAATCATTGAGAATCATAATTTTTCTTCTAAACATGCTAGCTGAACAGCAAAATCTATAATGCAACTACTTGAAAAACTGCAATTTCAACCAATGGTGTTGCTGGTTCCAACCATAATTTTTATTTCTGACTCGGCTCAGTTCGTAGCAGGATAACATTTGTCAGAGAACAAATGCATAATATCACCAATTGTATTTGAAATGCCTCCACTTGATATTTCCTCCCTGCTGCTGCCAAGTTTAAATTGCCAACCAAAGGATAATGTTGGACACGCTGTGGGCTGAAAAAGAAATGTTTTATTTTCCATTGTGATGAGACTCCAATTGTAATATCATTGACACAAGTACTAACCATATTAAAAATAGTTATTCGCTCATAATGGGTCAAGGAAAAAGTGTGCATCTGATCAGAGACTGAAATTAAGACTTTGCTTGGCTAGCATATAGTTGTTGTTCTGCCTGTATTTGCATCCTATAATGTCTGTTTGAAATCCCATTGCCCTAGAAACAGTCATCCATTATAATTTGTTGCTAATCTGAGCAGTGAATCCATTTGAGAATGACAAAATTAAAAAATTTTTTTTAGAGTACCCAATTATTTTTTTCCAATTAAGGGGCAATTTAGCGTGGTCAATCCACCTACATGGCACATCTTTTGGGTTGTGGGGGCGAAACCCACGCAAACACGGTGAGAATGTTCAAACTCCATTCGGACAGTGACCCAGAGCCGGGATCGAACCTGGGACCTCGGCGCCGTGAGGCAGCAATGCTAACCACTGTGCCACCGTGCTGCCCTGAGAATGACACACTTGAGTTTAAAGTTAATTTTAACATTTATTTTATTGTTGCTCAGTAATATATTTTAAGAGATGTTATGTTATTGTAGTAACGAACAGAGGCATGGGTGATTTTTTATGACTTTGCAAATTATTAAATTACCATTGCAGTCTGCCCCATGGCAAAGCAATTAGTACTGTGGTACACCTCCTGATACTTACATGATTTGATGCTCATTAATGTACAAGAAATGCTGTTGGGATTCCAGAATTATTTGTTGAACTATATATATGTATGGAGACAGGTGCTGCATCATTGTATGAATCCCAGCAATATCTATCTCATGTCAAACATAAATTTTATTCACCCACTTCTTGTATCATTTAAAACATGCATTGTGAGGAAATCAATAAACATCCAGTATTTCTAGACCGATTGCTTTTTATATGTTTTTAGTGTAAAACACCATGTGCTTTCAGTAATTTATTTTTAATTGTTGTTTCAAGCCAGTTATGAAATGCCAATTGTGTATTGATTTGTATTGTTTCTGGCACCTGTATGTTTTAGAGTAAGGATGTCAAAACTATGTTGGGTTAGCCACATAGAATCATAGAAATGTCAGAACACAGTAGAAGACTCTTCGGCCCTTTGAACCCATGCTGAGAAATTTAGGGGTTCCTTTCCTCTGCTCTTTAGCTGTAACTCTACTATTTATTTCCCTTCAGGTGCTTGTCTAATCCCCCTTTGAAATTCACGATTGAATCTGCCTCCACCAACATTGCGGGCAATGCATTCCAGATTGTAACCGCATGAAAATTTTTTCCTGTCGCCTTTGGTTCTTCTGCCAATAGTTTTCAATCTGTGTTGTCTACTGGTTCTCCACAGTTCTGCCATTGGGTACACTTTCTCCATGCCTAAACCCCAGTGATTTTGAACACCTCTACCAAATCTCCACTCCATCTTCAACAACCCCAGCTGCTCGAATCTGTCGAACTGATGCTTCTCTCATCCTTGGAACTATTCTTGTCAAGGGCCAAATGGCCTACCCTGCTCCTGAATCTTCTGTTCCTATGTAAATCTTTTCTGCACCCTCTCTGAAGACTTTACATCATTCAGAAAGTGCAGTGCCCAGAATTTAATTTGTTATTCCAATTGAGGATGAACCAGTGTTTTATCAAGGTTCTTCACAAATCCATGGTTTTGTACTCTATACCTCTATTTATAAAGCACAGGATCCCGTATATCTTTTTGACCACTTAATAATACCTCGTTCATAGTTCGTAGTAATATTTTAGAGGTAAATTTTTAGTTGTTGGACGATTACAGTTTAACTGTAAAACATGGGATAAATGTAACTAAAGTAGCTTGAAGACTATTGCACTTAAATGATGGGACCATGTTGACTAAAGAGGTTATAGCTACAAAGGTAAGATCATAAGACAGCAGGTTGGCTTACTTAGCTGGAGAATTGGAGAAGAGGTGTCTACACTGCTTGCAAGGAAATGCAGTCCAGAGAGTTGTTTTGTTTTGGGAGTTAATGCTACAATTAATTGAAAAGCATTCAGTGATCCCTGGAAGACTATGTAGTCATGGAGATGGGTGGAGTTTAAGAAAGTTCTCCGGTTTCAGTTCATCAGTGTGTTTGTGCGGGACTGTGTCCTGCAGCAGGGGAAAAGGGCACACCATGAAAAGTGCTGCAGTTGTCAGCTTTGTGATGAATGTAGGAGTTTCAAATATATTGTATTCTGCGTATTTGGTGCAAGGAAAAAATGCCTGGGTTAGTGTGTGTGTGACTGCTGTCGTAGTGTTTTTTAAAAATCCTGGTTTGAAAGGTTTTGTGGGCTAGAGGTCAAATTAAAGCATCATAAGAGCTTGGGCTAGGTAGGGTGCTCTTTCAGAGGGTCGGTTCAGACTTGATAGGCCAAATGGCCTCCTTCTGCACTTATTCTCTTAACCAGTGTCTTGAATTTCAAACTTTGTCTACTTTTAAGCTAGAGATGTTGGTCCCTACCGGATCTTACCAAAAACTTGGGGTGTAGTCAAGTTTCACAACATACTTTTCACAATCTATCCTTCCACCCTCAATAATTTGTGCACCTGCATCCTCAGGTCTCTATGTTTCTGCACATCTCACCCTCTTAGAATTGTACTCAAAGTTTATATTGTTTTGCCTTGTTCGTCCTACAACATTCAGCACAACACACTTTTCAGTTAAATTCCATCTGCGTGGTGTCTGCCCATGATGCCAAACTGTCTGTGTCCTCTTAAAGTTTTTGACTAGCCTCTTTGCAGTTCACTATACTGTCTGAGCTTTGTGTAATCTGCAAATTCTTAAATTGTACCCTGTACACTTGGGTCTAAGCTTTAATGTATATATCAAGAACAGGAGTGGCCCCAGAAAAAACATTGAATACCTTCCTGTTTGCATACAAGGCCTGGCATTACAGATCATCCAACACGCCAGTTATATTTTAGTTTTACTACATTGTCCACCTTGAAATTGCTTGGTTAAAGGTTTTGGAGATAGTTCTTATTTTAGTTGCCTGATTGGTGGCTCAATCTTGAATTCATTAATATTAAATTGAGGTATATTCACATCACAGAATAGCAGGACCCGCATTTGTGTTTATTGTTTTGCCAAACGCTGAATTGTTCTTCTTAGCCCGTTCCAAGGACAGCCATGCAAATGTCACCACGAAAGATGAGAGTAAATTGGAATCACCGCTGTCCTGAGCAACAATTGGACTTCAGCACTTATTCCAATAGTCACTGTCTTGAATCTCAAACTTGGTCTACTTTAAGCTCGAGGCATTGGTCCCTACCGGACTCGGCACTCAAGCCAGGGAGAGGATTGGAAACAGGTTGACATTCTTCTTCCTCAGATACAGAATCAATGTGAACCTAAAGACTATTTACAAAGCTATATTGTAGCTCAGAATTTAATATATTATTGATTAAAAACTGATTAAATTGTTTTGTAACTGAAGTGCCTGATTCTCTGTATTAATCTAGTTATTCCAGCCCCATTTTAAAAGTAAAATAGATACTGCCTTGTATTTTTAGCCTTGGGTCAATTATGGTTGAAAACCAAAAGCTTTCAGTGACCTCAAAATTGTTTATCTTGCAAACCTGTGATCTTTGTAAGTATCAGGTCACTGTCAACTAAAGTAAATAGAAATAGCCTATTCTTTTTGGCCTTACATAGAAATTACAACATTGTCACAGCTGCTAACTCTTAGCAATCCATGGTGTTTATCCTTCATACAAGCAGTTGTCGTAATGTGTGGTTGAAGAGTATGCATTAGGTTCAATCCCTAAGGAAATGGAACTTCCCGTGAATAGCTGAGCCACATACACCAGCAAGTTCCCAGGTTTGATCTCTGATCAGTGCAAAGTAGCTAATTTCAGTTAGGATACTGCAATTGCCTTGAATGCCCCTGGGTTGAGAAGAAAATTAATCACCATTATTGTGCCTGTTTGACTTGCAGCATGTAGGTATGGACACTGAGGGTGGAAACAAAATCAGACTTCATTATAATGCCCCTTCCCAACACTCAAACCTCTTGAAATTCATAGCAAAGCTTCGACTTAGATTTTTAAATAAATTTAAAGTACCCAATTCTTTTTTTTCCAATTAAGGGGCAATTTAGCGTGGCCAATCCACCTACCCTACATATCTTTGGGTTGTGGGGGTGAGACCCACGCACACGGGGAGAATGCAAACTCCACACGGATGGTGACCCGGGGCTGGATCGAACCCGCGACCTCAGCGCTGTGAGGCAGTAGTGATAACCACTGTGCCACCATGCTACCCACGCTTCAACTTAAATAATGATCACTTCGATAAGTTGCCAGAGAATAACTAGTGGCCACACTGCTGAATTTCAAGGGGCACAAATTGACATGGAAAAATACAATTAACTTCCAACTGTTGAAAAGGGCAGCATTACAAAAAAGTCTTCTGTGAAGTTTTTTTAAACCCATTATTTTACCTACTGAAATGGAGGACAGTGTAAAAGTGGGGGAAGAGTTAAGCGGTGTTAGTAATATTAGTGAGTACAATATTTACACAGCTAATTGTTCATTGATAAGCATTAGTCCAGACCTCTATAATTACTGTAATTTATCAGTGTAACCCAATGATCTGATGCTGTTTACATTAATGAGTTATCATGATAAAAAGGCAAATTGTTGAATTTGAAAGAAAATTAATAAACACTTAGCCATAGAGGACTCATTAATCAAGCCTAATTTGTCCTTTTTGGTAATTCCTAAGAAAACAATAATTAAATATCCATAAGCTGTGGAATTTAGGCTGCTTTGCATAGTATTAGTAATGCCTGTTCATGAAAGCCCTAATTAAAAGATGCACAGAAGATTAGACATGGGTGAAAAAGGGTCAGTCAGCAGTGCATACGATGTTGGCACTCCCAGTAGAAGGGGGGGGGAGAGCAGGAGGAACTGATCATATCAATTACACCCTACTCCATAATGCTTTCTGTTTTTAAATATATATATTTTTATTCAAATTTTTACATATTTTCAACAAACCCCCCCTTACAGAAATATGAAAAAACAAAGAACACATAAATAAATATCTTATAGCTATGTCACGTATTCCCCCAATATATAAGCCCCCCATTAAATGATACATAATGCTTTCTGTTAAGCAGTTACAGAGCACAATTTGTTAGGAAGAAGAAATGTGGCAGTGGAAGGCAGGCGCATTGTGAATTCAGTTGTACCAATTACAGCTCAAACTGACCTCGTAAAAGCTGCAGCATCTGCATTCCTTAACTGTATTTTTTTGTAGTGAATCCCCTCTATACATTCTTCATTGCACACATTTTAAAATCTTGTTGATATGCAAATTTAACACTCAACGTTAGTTAATTGGCAAAACTATGGAACCACAAAATTCTAATTTGCAATACTAAATGGATACATTCATCATTTTATTTTGGTGTAGAAATTGATTATTTTCAATAGATTGGTTCAGATCCATTCCGTATTCATCAGTATGTATCTTTTCACAGAAGATATTAATCTTGCCATCCAATCATCAGGCTTCTGTTAAATTAATTTTCTTTTTTTTAGAAGATATATTATTGAGGCATTTATAATTTTAACAATTTTAGACATCAAATTTCAACAAGAACAAAAATACAACAATGTAACCAACAAATCCCCCGAGCACAGACCCCAGCCAACATGGCTCACATAAACAGTGCCACCTTCTCCAGCCCCCCCTCCGTAGGTTCTCCTGCCCTCACTCGTTTCTCCCATGCCTCCCCTTTCTCTCCCCCCCCCCCCCCCCCCGCCCTGCTGACAGCTTAATTTTTCTCGAAGAAGTCGATGAATGGCTGCCACCTCCGAGCAAACCCCTGCAACAAACTTCTCAAGACGAATTTAATTTTTTCGAGTCTGAGAAACCCCGACATGTCGCTAACCCACAGCCCCAACTTCAGGGGCTCCGAGTCCCTCCATCCTCGTAAGATCCGTCTCCGGGCCACCAGGGAGGCAAAGGCCAGGACGTCGGCCTCTCTTACCCCCCTGGACTCCCAGGTCTTCCAACACACTAAAGATCACCACCTCTGGATTTGGCACCGCCCTCACTTGTAAGACCTCTGACATGGTGTCAGCAAACCCCTGCTAGAAACCCCTCGGCCTCGGACATGCCCAAAACATATGGACATGGACCCCCGCACAGCGCCCACACCTATCCTCCACCCCCTCAAAGAACCTGCTCAAAGGGCCAGTCATGTGTGCCCTGTGAACGACCTGGAATTGTATCAGGCTGAACCTGACGCACGACGAGGATGCGTTAACTCTCCTCAGGGCCCCCTCCTGTGATCCTGCCTCCACTGTCCCCACACCTTCAGGACTGCCACTACTACTGGGCTTGTGGAGTATCGAGCCGGTGAGAACGGCAGTGGTGCCGTTACCAGTGCCCCCAAACTCATGAGGCCGCCTCCACCCGCTCCCATACCGACCCCTCCCCCACTACCCACTTCCTGACCATCGCAATATTTGCTGCCCAGTAGTAATTAAGGAAATTCGGAAGAGCCAGACCCACCACGCCCCTGCTCCAGCAAAACCTTCTTCACCTGCAGGGTTTTACCCACACAAACAAATCCTAAGATCACTGCATTCAATTTTTTGAAGAACGCCTCGGGGATAAAAATTGGAAAGCTCTGAAAAACCAACAAAAACCTCGGGAGGACCGTCATTTGAACTGTCTGAACCCGCCCCGCCAATGACAATGGGAGCGCGTCCCAACTCCGAAGGTCCCCCCTCATCTGGTCTACCAACTGACCCAAATTCAGCTTATGCAGCTGCTCCCACTCCCGCGCCACCTGGATACCTAAATATCGAAAGCTCCCCCCACCACTTTGAACGGCATCTCACCCAATCCCTTTTCCTGCACCTCGCCTGGATCGCAAAGACCTCACTCTTACCCCTATTCAATTTGTATCCTGAGAACCGGCTGAATTCCTTCAATACGCGCATAATCCCACCAATCCCCCCCCCCCCCCCCCCCCCAAACGGGTCGGATATGTACAAAAGTAGATTGCCTGCATAAAGTGAGACCCTGTGCTCCCCACCCCCTGCCAGACCCGCGATGTTCTTTTTTAAAAAAAAGTTTTATTCTCCTTCACATTTTCATCCAAATTTAAACCCACCAAGAAACAATCAACAATAACAAATACTATGTCAATCCCCTGGTCAATAATCTCCACCTCCCACTAGCCCCCAAACAGCCCCCAACATTTTAAATACAAACATCAAAGAAAAGGAATCAGGAATCCACCCATACGTAGTCATCAACAACATACACAGTCCAACCCCCCCCCCCCCCTCCCCCATAATGTTTGATGTCATCCAATTCTTGAAAGTGCATAATGAATGAAGCCCATGAATTGTAGAATCCTTCCCCTCAACTCAAACTTCAGCTTCTCGAGTGTTAACAACTTCAACAGATCCCCCCCGCCACGCCAGGGCACAGGGTGGAACAACTGACTTCCACCCCAACAGGATCCGCCTTCGGGCGATCAGCGATGCAAAGGCTAAAACATCTGCCTCCGCACCCGCTTCAAACCCCGGCTGATCCGATATCCCGAATATGGCCTCCAGAGGACCTGGGTCTCACATGTACCACCTTCGAAAAACCTCCCTCCAATACCCTTCCAGCTCTGGACAGGACCAAAACATGTGAACGTGGTTTGCGGACCCCCTCCTCTTTCTCCCCCCCCCCCCCCCCCCAACACTCACAAACATCCTCCATCCCCTCAAAGAGTCGGTTCATCCTCGTCTTTGTGAGGTGCGCCCTATACACCACCTTCAGTTGTGTCAGCACTAGCCTCTCGCACAAATTGAGGCATTCACCCTCCTGAGCAGCTTACACCACAACCCCTCCTCCATACCTTCTCCCAACTCCTCCTCCCACTTTGTCTTAATCCCCTCCAGTGGTGCCTTCTGTTCTCCCAGATTCGCCGACACCGCCACCTTCTCCATTCCCCCTGACGTCAGCACCTCCTCTAACAGTGTGGAGACCGGCGCAACCGGAAAGCTCTGTATCTCCTTCTTAGCGAAATCCTGGGCCTGCATATACCTAAATATTTCCCCCTTCCCCAACCCATATTTCGCCTCCAGCACCTTCAGTCCCGCAAACCGGCCCCCCAGAAACACAACGTTTTTAATGCCATTGCCAACGGCTCTACAGCCAAGGCTAACAACAGTGGGGAAAGTGGACATCCCTTCCTCGTCCCCCGGTGTAACCTGAAATAGTCTGATCTCACCCGATTCGTCCGCACACTCGCCACCGGTGCCTGGTACAGCAACCGGACCCAGTCACAAAGCCCTGCCCAAACCCAAACCGCCCCAGGACCTCCCATAAGTATTCCCACTCCACCTGATCAAATGCCTTTTCTGCGTCCATGGCCACCACCACCTCAACCTCACGCATTAACATGAAGTAACCTCCTAATGTTGGTCACCAAATCCGCCCTTTAACAAACCCCGTCTAGTTCTTCCCTATTACCCCTGGGACGCAGTCTTCGATCCTTGTGGCTAGGATCTTCGCCAGTAGTTTGGCATCTACATTTAACAGGGAGATTGGTCTGTATGACCCACAGTTTTCTGGGTCATTGTCCCGCTTTAAAATGAGGGAGATCGACACTTGTGACAGCGTCGGGGGGAGCACTCCGAACTCCTTTGTCTCTTTGAAGGCCCTTACCAAAGCAGTCCCAAGACCCCTGAGAAATTCTTGTAAAATTCCACTTGGTACACGTCCGATCCCGGGGCCTTGCCTGATTGTATCGCCTCCAGCCCCTCTACAACTTCTTCTGTAAGCCCAATTGGGGCCCCCAGGCCCTCCACCAGCACCTCACCAACCTTCGGGAACTCCAACCCTCCCAGAAACAGACTCATCCCTTCTTCCCCGGCTGGGGGTTCCGACTCATACAATTTGCTATAAAACTCCCTAAACACCCCATTCACTCCCTCTGTGTCCAGGACCGTATTCCCACCTGTGTTCTTCACTTTCCCAATCTCTCTTTCCGCCTCTTGCTTCCTCAACTGGTGCACTAACATCCTGCTTGCTTTCTCCCCATACTCCGATACCGCCCCTGTCACCCTTCTCAATTGCCCTACTGCCTTACCCGTGGATAACAGCCCGAATTCCATTTGCAACCTCTGCTGTTCCTTTAGCAGCCCTTCCTCCGGGGCCTTTGCCTGTCTCCTGTCCACCTGCAGGATTTCTTCAACTAGCCTTTCTATCTCCACCCGCTCCGCCTTCTCCCTATGGGCCCAAATCGAAATAAACTCCCTCCTGACCACTGCCTTCAGTGATTCCCAAACCGTACCTGCCAAAACCTCCCCTGCATCATTAATCTCTACATATCCCCGGATGGCCTTCCTCGCCCACTCACACACCTCTTCCTCAGCTAATAGTCCCACATACAGCCTCTATTGCGGCCGCTGGACCCCCCCTTTGTTCACTCCTAAATCCACCCAGTGCAGGACATGGTCCGACACCACTATTGCCGAATACTCGACATCCACGACTCCTGCCAACAACGTCTTACCCAACACAAAGAAATCTATTTGAGAGTACACCTTGTGCACATGGGAGTAAAACAAAAATTCTTTCGCCTTCGGCCTCCCAAATCTCCATGGATTCTCCCCCCAGTCGGGAATCCACCCCAGCACCTGCCTCATAAATTCCACATCGTCCAGGGCATAGATGTTTACTAACACCACCTGCATCCCTTCCAATTTCCCGCTTACCTTAATGTACCTTCCCCCAGAGTCAGCCACTATCTTTCCCAACTTGAACGCCACCCACTTATTGACCAAAATTGCCACCACCTTCGTTTTAAAATTCAATCCCAAATGAAATACTTGCCCAACCCACCCCTTCCTCAGCCTAATCTGGTCCCCACCTTCAGGTGAGTCTCTTGTAGCATGGCACATCCGCCTTCAATCGCTTTAAGTGTGCGAACACACGGGCCCTCTTGACTGGCCCAATCAATCCTCGCACGATGCACGTGATCAGCCAGGCCGGGGGGTACCCTGATCCCCCTCCCCTGCCGATCAACCATAGTCCCTCTTGGGCCGGCCTATGTCCCGCATCTCCCCAGGTCCGCCCCCGGGGCCCACTGTCATCGATCCTCCTCCTCTTACACTTTAAAAGCCCTACCCCTGTCAGCAGTACTTGCCTCCATCCCCCACTAACCTTCACTTACTCCCTACTGCACTTCCGTGAACTAGCCCACTCAGCTAGCCTGGAAGCCCCCGCCCATGGCGTCTAGCATCCTACCCCCCACTGATTCCCCTCCACCACCTGCTCGAGCATTAGTGCAAACAAACCAAAACAATTCCTCCCCAAGCCCAAACAAAGAGACCAACCTCCCATCCTCTAACAAAAACCAAAAAGCAAACTTAAAGCCGAAAAAGAAAGAAATTGCCCCAAACACAAGTTAACAGCAGCACCACAGCATCTCCACCAAAGTTCAGTCCACCTTCTCCAGCCAGTCCATTGTTTCTGACAAATTCTACTGCCTCCTCTGCCAATCCAAAGAATAATTCCTGGCCTTAGTAGATCACCCACGGATGTGCCGGGTGCAGTAGCCCAAACTTCACACTCTTCTTGTAGAGGGCCGCCTCGACTTTGTTATAACTCGCTCTCCTCTTAGCCAGCTCTGCACCCAGGTCCTGGTACACTCGGATTTCACTGCCCTCCCAGGTGCAGTGCCTCGTCTGTCTGACCCACCTCATAATTTGCTCCTTGTCCAGGAAACGGTGCAATCGCCCTCGGCGGCATGTTCCCCTGGGGCTTCCTCATTAGCGCCCTGTGCGCTCGATCCACCTCAAAGGCCGTGCAAACGCACCCTCTCCTAGCAGCTTCCCCAGCATCCTCCCCATGTACGTGCCAGCACTGGCTTCTTCACTCCCCTCCAGTAGGCCCATAATCCTTATGTTCTGCCTGCGTGACCGGTTCTCCAGGTCTTCAACCTTCCCCTGGAGCCGCCTCTGCTGGTTTCTCATCAGCCCCATCTACATTGCCATCGAGGCAAGCTTCTCGTGTTCCCCCGCCACCTCCTCCATCTTCTGGATTGCCTGACCCTGGGCTGCCAGCTTCATCTCAACACGATCGACCATCTCCTTGATCGAATCCACCGACCGGGCCAGGTGCTCCAGACTCTCCTTAAGTTGCTGGGTGAACTTCTTGTTCAAGAAGCTCACCAGCTGGTCCGTCGAACACTAAGCCGGCAGGGCCGCTCCCTACCCCTCCGCCATCTCCACGTGCGTCGCAGGCGCCGCACCAGCTCCAACCGACTGATTCCCTCTTTTTCGACCGCTTCTGGCCCTCAGCTCCATACACCAGAGGGTCAATCTCTCCCACTCATTCTCCCGCACCAGGGAAACAATCCCAAAAAAACAGCATGAGTGGGAGCCACCAAATGTGTGACCACTCACTCCATGGCCGCCACCGGAAGTCCCTGTTAAATGAATTTTCTTTGCATTTTTATTTGTTTTCTTTAAACTGTGAACTGAAAAATGGGCATGCCCATGAAATGGAATATTTTAATATGCAGGAAATGTGCAGTGAAGTTTGATTACATGGACTGTCTTGTGGGGAAAATAAATGTAGAATGTTTTAAATTTCTGCACATGGTATGCCCCTCATGCAGTGGAGGAGAATGTTAGATGATACCGAAAAAAAAGCTATTTATTATGGCAAGATAAGTCAAAGCTATTACAAATTACTTTCAAGTGCAATGATTGTTGTGTAGGCAAGTACTGCAGCCATTACAGCAAAAGTGCCCTTTTAAAAGCTTGCTGAGTGCCATGTGATCCTTCTTGGTTCCATGCAGCATAAAATCTGTAGCTGTTGATTCCTCTTGTCAAGAATAACTGAAGAAGAGCCATCAGTGCCTCTATGTTGTTGCCTGTGTTTTGAAATTGGTGGTTTGATTCACATATTAGTCAGAACATGGTATTTACATAACCTTTATCTTTATTCAGCTGGAGACATTCAATATAGGTTCTTTCTCATTCGGTAAAGGGTTCTTTTCCAGTTTAAAAAAAAAGTCTGCCATTTACAAATTGAATCATCTATAACTATGCTTCCTCAACTTAGTTGAGTAGGATTATTCATTGCATTAACCAGGAATCAATCGTTAGAATTGAATCTGCAGTCCAATGTTAAAGAAGTAAATGAATATTATGGGTCAAAACGCTATCCTGCACAACTTGGCATTGATGTTAGTTGTTATAAGAGTATTGTTTTAGATATCTCCAGAATTGAAAGGAAAAGGATCAGACTTTTTTATAATCTGGTACCTTTTCTCCAGCTCTCATACTAAGGCATTGAGGGATGCTGAGACAGCTCCAATACCATAGACCTCCTAAATTCCTTGAGAGATGCAGTTTAGCATTTTGTGGCAATTAACGATAGTTCACAGACTATCTGATTAAGGGGCCTCTATTCCACTTTCCAGCATTTAAGATTCCAGGATGGTCAGCAAATCTTGGCTTCTTTCCTGATTGGTATTTGTGGCTCGGAGAAAAAGTCTGACGAGGAATGCTTGGAAAATATACTTTCATCAGAAGTTCACATCCTTGGACATTCCTTCTCCAGTAATCAATGTGATATTGAGATTTATTGCACCTACTTCTTGGCATTACTGGAGAGGGATTGGATGAATGCTATTATTCCCTTTTCATCCAATACTGGATGAGCAGAAACTTTGTCCAATTGAATATTGGGAAGACTGAAGCCACTGTTTTTGGTCTCCATGCCAAACTCCATTCTCTAGTTACCAATCCATCCCTCTCCCTGGCAACAGTTCAAAACTAAATCTGTATGTTTGCAACCTTGGTGTCATATTTGCCCCTGAGATTAGCTTCCAATCACACGATCACACCATCACTGAGACTGCCTGTATCCACCTCTGTAACATCAGGCTGTGGAGGCCAAGTCACTGAGAGTCTTTAAGACAGAGTTAGATAGGTTCTTGATTAACAAGGGGATCTGGGGTTACGGGGAAAAGGCAGGAGGATGGGGAAGAGAAACATGTCAGCCATGATCAAATGGCAGAGCAGACTCGATGGGCTGGATGGCTTAATTCTGCTCCTATATTTTTGGTCTTATCACCTAACTACGTCTGTCTCGGCTTTCTGCTTCTGAAACCTTCACTCATGCTTTGTTACCTCAAGACTTGATGCTTTCATTGCACCATTGGCTGGTTTCTTGCTATCGACCTTTTGTTAACTTGAGATGATCCAAAGTGCGAATGCCCATGTCTTAACTCCTATTAAATCCTGCTCACCTATCCTATCACCTCTGTTTTGGATGGCCTACATTGGTTCCCAGTCAGACAATGAGCGGAATTTTCCTCTCCCTCCGTGGCGTGCTCTCCAGCGGCGGAGGGTGGCTCGCCAGTGGCCAGCGGCCGGATCTTCTGGTCCCACCGTTGTCAATGGGGTTTCCCGGTGAATCCACAACCAGGGTGTGCCGTCAGTGAAACCATAAAATCCAGCAAGTATTAACAGCCAGAAAATCCTGCCCACTATCTTGATTTTAGAATTTCCATCCTTTTTTTCAAATCCCTTTGTGTACTCACCCCCCCCCCCCCTATTTCTGTAAACTCCTCTAACCCCTCAATCCTCTAATAGATCAGTGCTCATCTAATTCTGGTCTCTTGTGCATCCAGATTTAATTAGTCCAGGCCTTAAGCTCTGGAATTCCCTCCCTACACCTCTACCTCACTTTACTCCTGATCAAGCTTTTGGTCATCTGATCTAATATCTCCTTATGTGACACTATGTTGTATTATTGTTTGTATTGCCCCTGCGAAGTTGGTAGTATACCTATGTGTCGAAAGATTCCAGGTTTAAGACCTACTCCACTTTTGAGCACAAAAAACAAAGCAGCACTGAGGGAGTGCTGCAATGTCAGAGATGCCATCTTTCAATCAGATATTTAATGAAGGCCCCAGCTGTCTAGAGGTGGATGTGAAAGATCCCATGGCACTATTTTGAAGAAGAACAGGGATATTATCCCAGTTGTCCTGGCCAATATTTAGCCCATAACCAGCATCAGAAAAAACACGTCATGAGGCAGCTGTGCTAACTACTGTGCCACCATGCTGCCCACTAGAATCTATAATAAAGGATAACTGGACACTTAGAAAATAATGGTAGGATTAGGCAAAGGCAACATGGAATTATGAACAGAAAATCATGTTTGACAAACTTGATAGAGTTTTTTGAGGATGTAACTAGACAGAATAGATGAGGAGGAACCAGTGAACGTGGTGCATTTAGATTTTCGGAAGACTTTTGATTAAGTCCCAGACAGGAGGTTAGTAAGCAAATTTAGAGGACATGGAATTGGGGGTGATATACTGCCATGAAGTGAGAATTGGTTAGCAGACAGAAAACAGAGTAGGAATAAACAGGTCATTCTCAGATGGGAGACTGTGACTAATGGGGTACCACAATAATCAGTGCTGGGGCCCTGAAGGACAAGGGGGATAGGAATGTGATTGCCATGGGTCTTTTATATGGGGAATTTGCCTCGCTTGCTAATGGATCCTTTAATTTGTCTCGCTCATCAATGTGTAAGGCCTACCAAATTATTCCCCTTATTTCGTTACTGATTTGGCGTTGGCTAATTCCTTTGTAGATGGGAACTTCAATTGTCGCCTTAAACTCCTTGGTGGACAAACTCCCAGTAACCAAAAATCCCCTCACCCAATAGGCAAGGCACTAACATCAGTTTGCAAGGAGGTGAGGTATTTGGATGTGTGGAGAACACTGCATCCTAGGGATGAAAAATTCACTTTTCTTTCCTGCACCCTACCAATGTCATACTAGAATTGACTATTTCTTCATGCCAAAAACAATCCTACACTTGGTGGCTTCCTGCTCTATAGGTAGTATTGTGATCTGGGAACATACTCCTGTTTTCCTGGAATTTTTACTTAAGCCCCTCCCTGATCTAGGTCATGGAGATTTGACGTGTCTTTGCCAAGGGTACCTCATACTTTAAGACTGAATTGGATCTCTTTTACTCAGTCAATTATTTCTCGTGACATTAGCCCCTCTATCCTGTGGGAAACATATAAGGCTTATGCTAGGGGGCTAGTCATTTCATATACAGCTGACTAAAGGCAAAAAATGCTGGAGTGGCAGCGCCGGTTCAAAGTAAAATTGGCTGAAACAGAGAGGGAGTATGGCAGGAATCCTAACTGTTCACTACTGAAAGAAATTAATGCAATTTGAACAGTTCTGGATTCCTTGTTGACGCAACATGCTGAGAGGAGTTTAAGTTTGCCAAACAAAAGTTAAATGAGTTTGGAAACAAACAGAGTAGATACCTTGCTTTTCTTAGGAAGTGGGCTGACTCTAGGGCTATTCACTCTGTGCGAAACTCAGGGTAATAGAATGATTAAATCAGAGGATATTAACAAGTATTTAATGGTTCTTATGCCGATCTATAAGAAGTAGACCAGTCTGGGGATGCATTCACACTTGTGGAGCATTTCTGCTCTTCCCTTAAATTTCCAACAATCTCCAAGGACCAAAGATTGGTCCTGAATCCTCCCATTTCTAAAGGGAAAGTGGGTCTTGCCTTGCAGGAGCTTCAACCTGGTAAGACCCCTGGACCCGAGGTTTTGGATGTGAATTTTATAAGTGTGGTGGTATGTATTAGGGGTAATGTGGTACCTGTGAAGCCGAGAGGCTATTGGCTGACAGGTCCCGGGTCCTGGTTGGATCTGCCGACTTTTGGCTCCATCCTGAAGGCGGAGTATAAGAGCCCGAGCTTCTCCCCGCAGCCTCATTCTGTTGCTGAGCTGCTGGGGACAAGTCTCGCTTAATAAAGCCTAGATCGACTTCATCGCTTCTCATCTCGCGTAAGCCATTGTGCGCTAAAATAAGGAATTTAAAGGCTTGCAAATGGACCCTCTAAATGCCATGTATAGTCACTTATTTGAAGCAGGTTTGCTGCCGCAGACGCTCCGAGAGGCGAATATTTCCACAATTCTTAATGCAGACAAGAATTCTGAAGAGTGTGCATCCTATAGGCCAATTTCACTCCTGAATGTAGATTTGAAATTGTTAAAGTGGTAGCTCGGTGCCTGGAGGGAGTTCTCCCTATGATCATCCAGGACAATCAGACTGGGTTCATATAGGGCCGAAATTCGTGTAATAATATCAGGAGATTATTAAATGTCATTTAGGTCTTTCAAAAACGGACCTAAGATTGGTTGGTGATCTCCAGAGATGCAGAGAAAGCTTTGAACCGGGTGGAATGGAATTATTTATTTTAGACGCTTCAGCAGTTTGAGTTGGGAGGAGAGTATGTTGTGGATACAAGTGCTTTATAAAAGCTCTCTAGCGGCA
This sequence comes from Scyliorhinus torazame, assembly GCF_047496885.1. Classification (NCBI taxonomy): domain Eukaryota; kingdom Metazoa; phylum Chordata; class Chondrichthyes; order Carcharhiniformes; family Scyliorhinidae; genus Scyliorhinus; species Scyliorhinus torazame. Next base: position 205,455,169 of record NC_092718.1, read on the forward strand.
ATTCTTATGAGCGGTTATAGGTTATATAACACCATTTTGAACTCGGTACATGCGATGATGTGCATCATATTACCATGTTTTCATGGCTTTATCCTCGTCTCCCTCATCCTTTAGCTCAAGGTTTTTCAAAGTGGGGATCACAACCCATGGGTGGGTCGCCGGAGGGTGTCGAGAGGGTCACGGAGCGATGGGACGCAGCATTCCAGCATTTAAATTGGGGATGGCAGCCGCTGTCGGCTTTTAAATGAGAGTGAAATGAGGCTGTGTGCAGTCTTTCAACCATAAGTGGCAGCAGTGAGCAGGTCACATGCCCTGCACATGCTAACCACTGTGCCATCATGCCGTCCCGCAGCATGCTTTCATACAGTCTTTTCAGCCACCTGGCTCTGCTCTCAGATTCACTTTTTCTTTATTCCTTTATCCTTCCAGCTTTGTTCCCTAACTGTTATCTTGTTCAGTTATTTAAGTTTCAGCTATTTAAAGACATTTCCTAATGTCAGTTACTCACCAACCAATCAGCTTACTGCCCTGCCTGAACAGCTCCTGAACCTCGAGACGGCTGTCCCTCGCAGGTCCAGCTGCTCTCTGCTCCCAAGCCTTGTGCCGTATTTCTCCTACTGGGTACAGGCTGTCTCTCGCAGGTCTAGCTGCTCTCCGTTCCCGAAAATAAGCCGGGTAAGAATGTTGGCATTTATTGCACAATGATTTTAGTACAGGAGTAAAGAAGTCTTGCTACAATTGTATAGCGCCTTGGTGAGAGCGCACCTGGAGTGTTGTGTACAGTTTTGGTCTCCTTGTGTAAGGAAGAATTTACTTGACATGAGAGGGTATGCAACAAAGGTTTGACAAACGGATTGTCCTATGAGGAAATGTTGAGGAGACTAATCTCTCTAGTTTAAAAGAATGAGAGATGATCTCATTGAAGCATACATAATTCTTACAGAGCTTGACAGGGTAGATTCAGGAAGAATGTTACCCCCGGTTGGGCGACAGGGGTTGCGGTCTAGAACCAGAGGATGTCGTCTCAAATAAGAGGCAGGCCATTTAAGACAGATGAGAATTTCCTCATTCAGAGGGTGGTCAATCTTTGGAATTCTGTAGCTCGGAGGGCTTTGGAAGTTCAGTCACTGAGTATATTCAAAACTGTGTTAAGGACCCTGCTGATGTTACCTGTGAGAGTGTCTCAAAACCCCAAAGGATAACTTGAAACATTGGCTCTTTGTGGTGTGTTTTTGTTTGGAATAATGTGAGGAATCATGTGCAACCCAGTAGATGCTGAAAACCGCCATCTGAAACAAAGACTTTTTTTCCTTTTACTTACTTTCTTTACCCCTTTCCACCTCTCATTGTTTGTCCGTCTTGTGTGTGTATGTAGAATTTGAAGTGGGGGTTAGGAATTTAGATGAAGGTGGGTTTGTTGCATATCTTATTATAGTTTTTGTTATAAATCGACTGTAATTGTGTTTTCATTTACAAACCCAGTGGCTGTAATTATTGGGCAGCCAAGGACCAAATACTTCGGATACTTTTCTCCGAGTTATTGGTTAATTCACATGTGTTGTGATTCCGGGTCAAGTGGGGCTGGACTTGACCGTGCACTAGCCCAGGGTTTCGGAACCATTTAGACTAGTATTTTTCAATAACTTATTTTTGTCAGCCAGTGCTTTTTACCCCACAAGGAAAATAATATCTGAGACTGGATCTAGGAACAGACTTGTATTTTATTTTGATGTATATTTTATCCACTAATACCCCCCCACCCCACCAACCAAAAATTTATTGGAAGCTGCTTATCACCAGCATTGAGAAGGCTGAAAGGTTCAGAAACATTCCATTGCAAAGAATAGTCCTGCCAGCGTTCTCTGTATCATTTTTTTTCAGTTGTGTGTCTTTAATAGTTGATAATTGAGTTATTTTGGCTTGTGAATAATGTATTGGGATCTTAATTAGTCATCATTTTGTCTTTATATAAATCATTATGCTCTTACTGCCACTGATTAATGATTCTGATCATAGTCCAGTTCTGATTCAAAGTTCATCTAAATTGCACAGATTTCGTTTTCTGATTTTGTTCAGCATGTGCATGCACACATGCACGTTCCGCCTTCCCATGATTTTCTTTGGCTCGTTAACCCTTGCCATTTTCACACAGTGGAAGAGAGCTTTCTCTTGTCTTGTATTGTCACATATCAGGATGGTCTGACATTTCAGAAGCATTATGGTTACTTGCAAAAGTTGTCAATGTTTTGCAGAATGTATTTGAGATTGAAACCTTTATGAAAGTAAAGTGCCAAGAATAAAATTCCAACTTATTGTTGAGAAATGCGCTAAACATTTCCGTATTGACCAATAATTTCTGCAGCTAATGATGGATAGCTAGTACAGAGTGCAAAATATTCTTAACAGATAGATAATTGGAATCATAATCTGCATCTAATCATACATTAATAACCTTCAGGCTAGCAGTTATTTATTTACTGAATAATAAAAGGTGCTTTCTGACAAGGTCATTACAAAAAGAAAACTCAAGAAGATGAACTTAACAGGGTAGATTTGATTTTGTAGTGTTCATAAAATCATTGAATCCCTACAATGCAGGGAGGCCATTCAGCTCATCGAGTCTGCACCGACCCTCTGAAAGAGCACCTTACCTAGACCCACTTCCCCCGTCCTATCCCCGTAATCCCTTAGCCCCACCTAACCTGCACATCTTTGGACTATGCGAGGAAACCGGAGCACCCAGAGGAAACCCACACAGACACACTGAGAATGTGTAAACTCCACACAGACAGTCGCCCAAGGCCGGAATTGAACCCAGGTTCCTGGAGGTGTGATGCAGCAGTGCTAACCACTGTGCCACCATGTACATTTCATGACTCATTAGTCCTAGGTTTGATTCTCATCTATTTTCAGCAGGAGTACCCTGCAAAGCGTTTTTTTTTTTTTGAAGAGGAAGCAGATGACCAAGTGAAATTTGCAGCTTTAGACACAATCATGGAAAGACTAGAATGTAATGACAACAAAATTCATTACTTTTATTTCTAAAAATCTATTTGCCTGATGACAAAATCTGTATTCATACAGTGCTGAAGGAGGCCCTTCGGCCCATCAGATCTGCACCAGCCCTCTGAAAGAGCTCACTAGCTATGGCCTATCCCCATAACCCCACCTTACATGCACATCTGTGGACTATGGGAGGAAACCTTAGCACCCAGATGTAACTCACGCAGACACTGGGAGAATGTGCAAACTCCACACAGTCACCCATCCCTTTAGTCTTGCAGAGCAGAGTGTCCTCGGTTCAATTTTGTGTGACAAAATGTTGTGTTACCTGGCGTTGGATAGGGCTGGAGCAACTAATTTTGCGCCCCTGAGCTAGGGTAGGAAAAATCGGACAGTCGTCTTGATCCTCAACTCTGATTGCAAATGTGGATGCATAGTGACTGGGTGAAAGCAATATTAGGCTTTGCTCAACTTGAGTTGCCTGCTGGCCATTTTGCTGCCATTCGCATATGGATAATAACCGTGGTTTCTTCCCAGTCACCAAAACAGTCTCAGGGTCTAGAGAATCCTGAAGTTCAATGTAATAAAAACAAAGCTAGACTAATTAAATTGTCACATTTATGAAGTATTGTAAGGTGCCCACTATTTGTGAAACTTTGTCCCAGCAAGGAGAATTTTGGAGAGGAGGAAAATGTAATTAATGATCAAGACTAGCTTCTTTTTGGAAAACTATTACATTTAAATTAATGTTGCACTCTCAACAGTTCTAGTTCAACAAATTATTTCAAAGATGTATTCCATTTCGCTATTTTCAATCACTAGCAGTGTACAAGTTTTAAAAAGTGATGTCAAATATTTGATTTCCTGATATCGTACATGTCGGTAAAAGAACATAAAAGTGGACTATAGCTAATTATAAATGTATGACAATTGTACAGCTTGTATATTTGAGTTTTGTATATTCTTTGAGGACCCGACCATATTGTACCCTCTCAGCATTAGCATGAGCAGGAAATCAACCCCACCCCCTCAGAAAAGTAAAAGAGAGCTCATTGCTGTATACTTTCCTATTTAATTTGACATACGTTAATTTATTTTCCTTAATACTTAAATGCAGCTCTGCAATTTTAACCCAAAAGTGGCATGCAGACTGTCTTTGCATATCAAAACAATTCTGACCTAATTTTTGTGGATTAGGTGCAAGCTCTTGAATCTTGAGAATATTTATAATGCTTTAATTAATGTTATATTTATCGTGAAGGGCAAAGACATCGTGAGCAGACATTAAAATTAATGCTTTATGAAGTTTTTCCTCAGAACATTCTTGATTGATGGTGCTGTACTTCTAACTGTCCTATGCTTTTTGCCAAGGACTTTTTTGGTTGGAAGGGAAGATTTTTAATAATAATTATAAAAGTAGCAATAGAAAATAATTTTTGTATACTTTAATCATTTTTCTGAATGCATAATTTGTATTATGACTAAACATGGAAATTTTGGATTTGCACATATTAGATAGCAAATTAGTTTGAGATTCTTTTTTCCCCCCCCCTTTTAAAAAAAATTTAGATTACCCAATTCATTTCTTCCAATTAAGGGTCAATTTAGCGTAGCCAATCAACCTACCCTGCACATCTTTGGGTTGTGGGGGCGAGACCCATGCAAACACGGGGAGAATGTGCAAACTCCACACGGACAGTGACTCAGAGCCGGGATCGAACCTGGGACCTCGGCGCCGTGTGGCAGCAATGCTAACCACTGTGCTGCCCGTCTGAGATTCTGGCCCTAATGTACACCAGTTATTTGAAGAGTTGAGGATATTTTTCCAGTATACTGTTCTATCCATTTAAAATAACCATTGTTGATAAACATGTCTTGGTTGCTATTGGAATAATATCTACAGTAACTTCAATTTGATTGAAATTGTCCATCAACAAAATAAAATGGTTGAGTAAAGAATGTATTTGTTTAAACCTCAAATTATTTTTGGCAATCAAATCAAAAGTGCATATTTGTGCAGTCTAGAAAGTGGAGTGCTGCAACTGGAGGTTCTGTGTAAAGATACTGTTGTTGTGCCCTTTTCAAGGGCAATTTAGCATGGGCATTAAATGCTACTCTAGCCAGCGACACCCACATTGCATGAACAAATTTTTAAAAATGGTTTCTGGTTTTTAATAACATTTTATGATTGCTGGACACATTTTGCCTTTTCATGTGGATGGAATTCACTTTATGTACTCCAATATGCAATGGGCATGCCAACTACTTTAACGAAATGCAGCCTTATATTTTGAATGGGATACATAAAAATCTTGTAATATCTGTAGTGTTATCAGTTATTCAGCACTCTCTTGCTTGTCATCATGTATCTTCACTTGGATAATGGGGTCATTTTATTAAGCGTGCACTTAAAACCCCATTGATGGGAATTGGATTCTTTATTCCATTCATTTCTGGAAACAAAACTAGTACCTGTGATGTTTCGCTTCAATTGAATATGCTGATTTGAGTCATGAAGAAGCCCTATTCCGTTTAAGGGAATAGAATCCTCAATTGTTATCGCTGTTGATAGAATCACTGATATTGTGACTTTATTGCCACCAATCTGCCAATAAAAATGTATTAACAGTTTTTAGAAGAACATAGAACATAGAACGATACAGCGCAGTACAGGCCCTTCGGCCCACGATGTTGCACCGAAACAAAAGCCATCTAACCTACACTATGCCATTATCATCCATATGCTTATCCAATAAACTTTTAAATGCCCTCAATGCTGGTGAGTTCACTACTGTTGCAGGTAGGGCATTCCACGGCCTCACCACTCTTTGCGTAAAGAACCTACCTCTGACCTCTGTCCTATATCTATTACCCCTCAGTTTAAAGCTATGTCCCCTCGTGCCAGCCATTTCCATCCGCGGGAGAAGGCTCTCACTGTCCACCCTATCTAACCCCCTGATCATTTTGTATGCCTCTATTAAGTCTCCTCTTAACCTTCTTCTCTCCAACGAAAACAACCTCAAGTCCATCAGCCTTTCCTCATAAGATTTTCCCTCCATACCAGGCAACATCCTGGTAAATCTCCTCTGCACCCGCTCCAAAGCCTCCACGTCCTTCCTATAATGCGGTGACCAGAACTGTACGCAATACTCCAAATGCGGCCGTACCAGAGTTCTGTACAGCTGCAACATGACCTCCCGACTCCGGAACTCAATCCCTCTACCAATAAAGGCCAACACTCCATAGGCCTTCTTCACAACCCTATCAACCTGGGTGGCAACTTTCAGGGATCTATGTACATGGACACCTAGATCCCTCTGCTCATCCACACTTCCAAGAACTTTGCCATTAGCCAAATATTCCGCATTCCTGTTATTCCTTCCAAAGTGAACCACCTCACACTTCTCTACATTAAACTCCATTTGCCACCTCTCAGCCCAGCTCTGCGGCTTATCTATGTCCCTCTGTAGCCTGCTACATCCTTCCACACTGTCGACAACACCACCGACTTTAGTGTCGTCTGCAAATTTACTCACCCACCCTTCTGCGCCTTCCTCTAGGTCATTGATAAAAATGACAAACAGCAACGGCCCCAGAACAGATCCTTGTGGTACGCCACTTGTAACTGAACTCCATTCTGAACATTTCCCATGAACCACCACCCTCTGTCTTCTTTCAGCTAGCCAATTTCTGATCCACATCTCTAAATCACCCTCAATCCCCAGCCTCCGTATTTTCTGCAATAGCCTACCGTGGGGAACCTTATCAAACGCTTTACTGAAATCCATATACACCACATCAACTGCTCTACCCTCATCTACCTGTTCAGTCACCTTCTCAAAGAACTCGATAAGGTTTGTGAGGCATGACCTACCCTTCACAAAGCCATGCTGACTGTCCCTGATCATATTATTCCTATCTAGATGATTATAAATCTTGTCTCTTATAATCCCCTCCAAGACTTTACCCACTGCAGACGTGAGGCTCACCGGTCTATAGTTGCCGGGGTTGCCTCTGCTCCCCTTTATGAACAAAAAGAGTTTTATTTTTGTTGCACTGTCAGAACTGGCATTTTCCATTCTGGCAGATCGAACTATCTGCATTTGTCGCTCGGCACAGTAGCACAGTGGTTAACACTGTTGCTTCACAGCTCCAGGGTCCCAGGTTCAATTCCCGGCCTGGTCACTGTCTGTGTGGACTCTATACGTTCTCCCTGTGTCTGTGTGGGTTTCCTCTGGATGCTCCGGTTTCGTCCCACAGTCCAAAGATCTGCAGGTTAAGTGGATTGGCCATGCTAAATTGCCCTTAGTATCCAGAAAAAATTAGGTAGGGTTACGGGGATAGGATGGAGGCGTGGGCTTAAGTGGGGTGCTCTTTCCAAGGGCCGATGCAGACTCGATGGGCCAAATGGCCTCCGTCTGCACTGTAAATTCTATGATTCTGACTATACTTGGAATAGTGATGAATGCAATTGCTCAATATTTTGTCTGTCATTTCAGCTGATCTGAGGGATCATAGAATCACTACAGTACAGAAGGAGCCACTCGGCCACTGAGTCTGCAAGGACCCTCCAAAAGAGCACTCCACCTATCCCACCCTGTACAAGTAACCCAATATCCCCACCAAACCTTTTGCACCCTAAGGGGTAATTTAGCAAGGCCAATCCACCTAACCTAATCTTTGGACTGTGGGAGGAAACAGGAGTATCCAGAGGAAGCCCATGTAGACATGGGGAGAATGTACAAACTCCACACAGACAATGACACAAGGCTGGAAATGATCCCGAATCCTTGGTGCTGTGAGGCATCAGTGAACTACTGGGCCACCGTGCCGTCCTGTGAAACTTAATAGATTGGTTAGGTGATGCAGCAGACCAATTTTTAAAAATCACACCCTTCCAGAAAGAGGGAGGCATGTTTTCTGCTTTTGCTGTTTTGACATTTACCCATCCTTTCTTGAAGAAGGCATTCACAGGCATATCGAGTTCTTCAGGTCTTTACTTAAGTAGTCATTCTTCATATGTGAACCCAGATGGGAAATGCAAACTATTTGATTCTGGCAGGCATCATAGTGGAGTGTGTTATTTCTAGTGTGTCTTGCTGCAGATCAAATTGCCATTGCGCTCTCATTTGGCAGAAATTTGCTTTTAAATATTAACATTTGTTTCTTTCATTTTCAGTTTAAATTTCAAAGATCCTGAGGCAGTCAGAGCCCTTACATGTACACTGTTGAAGGAGGACTTTGGACTGATGATTGACATCCCATTGGAGAGATTGATTCCAACTGTTCCTTTGCGGCTCAACTACATACATTGGGTTGAAGATCTGATTGGCAGTGACGCTGTTAAAAGTAAACTCATCCGAGGAATTGACATTGGTATAAAGCCTAGTTTTCATTCTCTCTTTCATCAAAGTCTAGCTAATTAGTTTGAAATGATTATCTCCTGTTGGACCCCAATGACCACATTCTTAGTTCAGTATCACCAGGATTTCAATGAGGTATAGAATCACAGAATTTACAGTGCAGAAGGAGGCCATTTGCCCCATTGAGTCTGCACCGGCCTTTGGAAAGAGCACCCCGTAACCCCACCTAACCTTTTTGGACACTAAGAGCAGTTTAGCATAGCCAATCCACCTAACCTGGACATCTTCAGACTGTGGGAGGAAACCGGAGCACCCAGAGGAAACCCACGCAGACACGGGGAAAACGTGTAGACTCCGCACAGACACTGACCTAAGCCAGGAATCGAACCTGGGACCCTGGAGCTGTGAAGCAACAGTGCTAACTAACCACTGTGCTACCATAGTGATATAATGTCAGGAATGTGAAATTTTCACAGTGCATTACTTAAGTCAAAAAACATTGGGCAACACAATAAAACTTAGAAAACATTTTGAGCTTTATAACATCAATGATAATTTGAGGTGAAAAAGAATATTGTGTGGGAGTATTAGTATTACAAAACTATAGCATTTTGGTTCCAGGTTGTTTTCCATATTAATGCTTGTGACAATGCTATCTTTATGGAAAGATACTGTGTGAAACCAAAGGAGGGCTTGATGGTTCTATGGCCACTTTTGCACTATTGCCTGGAAGTAGCCCAGTGTAAAGTGGACTTGTTTCTTTTTGTTGATGAGGGTGAGTTTCTGTCTGTTTTTTCTTTCTGCTTGGGGTTTGCTTTGGACCTCTGACTTCTGAGTTGACCGAGTTTTCAGGTTGGTAACTTGCCACATGACAAATCACAAGGATGTGTCAGTATTTTGACCCTTTGTGGCGCATTGTGTTATCATTTTAAGACATTATGCTTCTGGCGTTTCTTATGTAAAATAAACTTGTGTAATTTTTTTGACAAAAGACCTAGTTGATACATTGTGATACTTAGTTGATACTGGTGCTATATTCAGCCTACAAAAGCTGCAAGAGCGTGGATAATTTGGAAATAATGTAGTAAACCTCAAATCCTATAGTAGCAGAAAGTTATCTAGCACTAAATCACCATCTGCTAAAACTGGTCCATTCGGACATAAATACAATAATTAGTCCTGCCAGTGAGCTCCCAGCCACAGCTCTTAATCTGCCTGTGTCAGCTCATTGTTTTTTCAACTTGCCATTGGGATCTGTGATACCTTACACAGAGTTGATGCCTAAATTGTGGGAATCTGGGGTTTGTACTTTACTTCCACACAAAAACCTTGACATTACCACTAACCATGGCAGACATACAGCTGATTACAACTTCCACGATATTTCTTTATGAAGAAGGACCATCAGTCTTTTTAATAGTGTTGTAAGTAAACATATAAATATATTGTCTGCATGTATGAGAATTGAGTTTTTTTTATAGAAGGAAATTAATAGGATAGAAAAGTTTTGGTAGTCAAAAATGTTTGGTAGTCAAAAGTCCAGTGCAATCCAAATCATGACCTTCATTTGCTGATGTAAAGTGATCCTAGTTACTTGTTACAAATCTTAATGTTTTACATGATACCCACCTTAAATTGCTATTATACCAGGTCAATTCAGTCACTAAATGGCACAAATTGTCAATGAACTCAAATAACCTCCACTACTCTCTTCCGTGTTAAGTCTCCCCCATTTAAAGCTGTCATAATTAAACACTATCATTTTACATATGAACAGACAGTGTTACATATAGGGGAGAGAGGCAAGCCTAAACTCCTTAATTTTCTTGCTGTCATTCCACAAGGAGAGGTGTTTCAATTTTTGAAATAGGCTGTGACATATTTCCCCAAACTCAGTTTGTGGGGTAAATTTTTAAAGTAACACACAGCAAACTCTTCAGTGTTAAATCAGATGTATTGTCTATTCATTCAAATCTGGGGGGATGGTCGGAACGTCATACACATGCACACAATAAGAAGATAGGAAGGAAAAGTTTTTACAACTAAGAATAACTGCAAGGAAAAGAACCACAACTATGGATATTGGTTCACGTGGTTGCCAGAATCCAGAAAGTCAGAGTTCAGAGAGTGTTTCTTCAGAGTTTAGGCGGATTCACCTATCTGAAGCAGGAGTTGCAGAATTCCTTTAAAGCTAATCACGACTCAGCAAAATTAGGTTGGTATACAATGATTTGGTCTGCTTAGCTGGCGATAGCACGAATCTTCCAGAGAAGCAGGCTTTGAGGAGACTTGATGCAGGCCGTTGGTCAGTGTGGTGTCCTGCTGTGGTATTTGCAGGCTGGAGATTAAAGAGCAGACTGAGATGCGAGTCTAGAAATGTAATATTAAAACTTGCCAAAGGCCAGAAGCTTAAGTCATGTAATGTTGCCCTTTAATGACTCAATTGCAGGCTAACAAGCAGTTTCTATGCCTCTGGTCAAAATCCATTGTTCACCTTCGGGGATAGATGGTAGCTACTTGCCTCACTGCTGGTATAATTTATTTTGTTGGCTCTCCCTTTGTTATAAGACCAGGATGGGGAGACAGGTCCTCTGCTAGTTCCTGGTTTAGTTGATTACAATGTGTACTCACATTGAGAGGTGTGATTCCACTAGGATGGAGGGTTAAATTTTTGTCCTGTAAATACGGTTGAAAATTTCCAGAAACTGTAGCCAACTTGTGAATCATGTATCCTGTAGCAGCCGTCTATTGGTTCAGTAAAGTCCACTTTTTAAACAAATGAAAAGGTATGGTTTAATTTAAACAGTTTACGATCTCTTTCATGCCTTGGGAACAAGGCAACAGCTTTCATTTTGTTTTGGAATAATCAAATGTTAATCAAGCTACTTGGTCAACCAAACATGGTTCCTTGTCTGCTGAGTGGAAGATGTTCTATATATATTTGGTAATAATTGATGGAGGCCAAAATATTCCAACTTTGCTTGCTGGTGTGTATTCAATTAACTGTTATCAGCTGAGGTAGCAGAGGAGCAGGGAGCACCACAATATGGCTTTAGACAACTTGGTCTAAGACAGTGAAACAAGCCACATTGGGTTTTCATTTCTGATTGATAAAAGTGTGCTTACAGGAATATCAGAATCCAGTTTAGATGTGATGTCTTGCTTGATAAAATAGTCAGCATGTACTCACTGTGAAAACAGAAATGAATAATTATTTCCATAAGGGGCAGGAATGGTTGGGAACACGGAGGGAGAATTCAGAATGTCCTATTCACCGAACAAACACGTCTTTTGGGACTTGTGGGAGGAAACCGGAGCACCCGGAGGAAACCGATAGACATGGAGAACGTGCAGACTTGTTCTTGCCTCTTGTGCAATTGTTCAGGTGGAATCACTACCTTTTAGAAGTAGAGAGGGGTGACAAATCAAATAAAGAATAAAATGGAAATCAGGTTCACCATACTCAATGAAAAAACACAATTTTCAATGCTGAACAAAATGGCACTAATGCTTGGACTAAAATACCATATGAACTAGTGGTTGCTATCAAATGCCACAAATTACATTAATCACAATGTTTGAAACTGGAGATGGCATTCTTATTGTTCTTTGGCTATTTTTCCAGAAGAACCCTGAGTAGAGTATTGCTCATGGCTTGCCTTGCAAGAATATTGACGTGTGACAAATGTATCGACATAGGTAAAATTCAAACACTGTAGCCCTATTTTCTGTACATTTAATCATATTTTTAGATGTAAATAACAAATACATTTTTATGTCCTATCTATTTTTCTTCTCTTCTGCCAGATAAATAAAAGTAAAATACTTTCATTGAGAAGTACTTTACATTTTGAGTAAACTTACGTGGGGGGAAAAATGCTAAAATGTTGAACTCCATTACCAGGAAGCTCTGGAGCTTTCTTGGTCTCTACATATGCATGAGATTGGTAGCCTAATTAGAAGGATGCTATGCTTGTTGATTACTGAAAGGATAGGTTTTACAGGTCTTTCCTCAGGAGCGTTCAGACCCATGCAATTTTGTGTTATTTTTCATTGTTGAATTATCAAACTTTGTGGAATACCAGGACCACATTATCTAATTTACAATGAGGTCACTGTCTAATCTTGGTCCCAAAAATAAATTAATCTAATTTGACAGTTATTAGGGGGCCATTGAGCAATACCGGCCACTTAGAGCCTTTCTCGAAATGCTCACTATGTACTATTGTAATGCATTAGAAGGTACTAATGCATTCATTCATGCTGTCAGTTCCTCACATGGCAAGTCTGTCAACAGCTGGGATACCAGAGAAGGGACCAAACAGATGTACGGATCTTTACCATAAGGTTTATGGGAAGTGGAGTGGGGAGGAGAGGAGGGAAACATAAGACAAGCTATTTTTGCATATATTGTAGCTGATTGAGGATTTTTAAAAATTCATTCACAGGATGTGAGTGTCACTGGAAAGCACAGTGTTTACTGTCCATCCCAAATTGCCCTTAACTGAGTAACTGCTAAGCTATTTTACAGGGCTGGTACAAGTCAATCAGATTGCTGTGGGTTTAGACTTATATCCAGTCTAGACCGGGTGCGGACAGCAAATTTCCTTCCCTAAGGGACATAATTGAACCAGAAGAACAATCCAGTAGATTCATGGCCACCATTACTGATACTAGATTTTAATTCCAAATTCATTTAATTAACTAAATTTAAATTTCCAGCTACCATGGTGGAATTTAAATTCCCGTCTCTGGATCATTAGCCCAGGCTTCTGGATTACAAGTTCAGTAAATTGATCACTGTGCTACTGTTGTAGCTAGCCTTCAACACTAGCTAGTCTTCTCTGCATAGTTTGGTAGGATTGAACAAATGAGGATGATAAATACCTCAAAAAAACAGAAGACTGAGTGAAAACTTGACTTTTCTCACTTTGCTTCAGGCCGTTTTGATCACTTGACTTACCAAGAGACATCCAATGCACCCAATGGCAGCTTTGTTCCTTGCATTTGAAGCAACAACATGCTGCTCTCCAAATGTGCTAAAGGTTTATTAAAATTGCTTTATTTACATTAGGTCGAGCTACAAGGAATTGCTAGTATCAGAAAGATGTATGTGCCCACTGACAATTTGAGTTAACCCAGTCCATTACTTATCGCTCACTGAAAGCTCACCTTCTATTCAATGGATTCTACCATATGTAGGACTAATGTGTATATTTATAGAAATTTGACTCTAATAACTAATACTGTTTTGAACATTACAGGAACTGGGGCCTCCTGCATTTACCCTTTGCTTGGAGCTACTATGAATGGTTGGTTCTTTCTTGCGACTGAAGTGGATGATATGTGCTTTAACTATGCAAAGAAAAATGTGGAGCAGAACAATCTCTCTGACCTCATTAAAGGTTGGTAAAAAGGAATTTATTTTCTCGGATCTGTGGGAAATGACTTTCTGACTTATCATCAAGTTATTATAAAAGATAGCATTCTAGAGATCCTACTTTCTCTTCCCAAACCCCTTGTATAATTTAAATCTGAGATTGATAGACTTTTGTTAACCAGAGGTATTAAGGGATTATGGAGCAAAGGCAGGTCTATGCGGTCAGGTCACACAGCAGCCGTGATCTCACTGAATGGGGATACAGTTTTGAGGAAGTAAATAGTCAACTCCTATTCCTAAATTCCTAATCTTGTCACAGGAGACTAGTTTCTCTTTGCCATTCGTGCTCTTCCCTGTTGTATTTTTTTTTCCTTGGACCAGAGGGCAAATTAAATTATCTATGCTATAACTTATGTCTATGCTATAGCTTCTGTCATTCTAAGTGCAGGCTAATTTAGTCTGGTCTGATTCACATGCAGGCAGCATCCTGGGACCTCGGCGCGTGAGGCAGCAGTGCTAACCACTGTGCCACCGTGCTGCCCACTTGGTGCTTTCCTTGACAATGAGTGGCAATTTGCTTCCTGTGGGGATGCAAATGCCATTGGAGACTGGGATTTAAACCCAGTCTCACAGTCCATGGCACTGAACATTCTGCCTGTTGAAAGCACAACATATTGCCCTATTGAAGTTTCCACTCAAACTGCACTGTTTTTCTTGACGTAATTAGGATGTAGTGAGTGGAACCAGCGCAAAAGATCATAATTTTTATGCTAGCTTGAAAAATCATCATACTTGATGCAGACATCACCCACAAAACAAATGAAGCACCCAGGGTGAAATAATCACCATTAGGATTTTCCACTAATTGCACTTGTTTGCAGGCTTTCAAGGAGACTCTAAAAAGTAGGCTGGATCTTTGGGTGCAAGGATATTAAGTAGGTACATATTAAGATATTGTGAATGCAACTTTTAAATATGTACTAAGGAACTGACTACTGTGCACCAAAAAGAAAATAGATCCTAATGTCATTTTCAGTCATTTTAATTTGAGCTACTCACAGATGGTGGATTGACACTATAATTAAAATACTTATTTTTTGAATTTAAATACCCAAATAAATTTAAGTGCCAAAATGTTGCTAATCCTTAGAATCATAGAATCCACAGAATCCCCAAAGTGCAAAAGGAGTCCATTTGGCCCATCAAGTCTGCACCGACCCTCTGAAAGAGCACCCTATCTTGGCCCACGCCCCCACCCTATCCTCGTAACCCAGTAACCCCACCTAACCTTTTGGACACTAAGGGACAATTTACCACGGCCAATCCACCTGACCTGTACATCTTTGGAATTTGGGAGGAAACTTGAGCACCCGAAGGAAACTCGCACACAGGAAGAATGTGCAAACTCCACACAGTCATCCAAGGCTGGAATTGAACCCGGTCCCTGGCGCTGTGAGGCAGCAGTGCTAACCCCTGTGCCACCATGCTGCCCCCAAAAAAATTCTGAATGATTTTGAACGTTTTTATATGCATTTTTATAAAAGTTGAGAAGATGCATTTTTATAAAAGTTGAGAAGATTGCCACAATTTACACACACTAATGCTAGATGTGTACACTTATTTCATTGGATGAAAAAAATAGGGTAAATATTCAAACTGATTACTTTAAATGGTATGTACAATCTATCTTCGAAATATTTTACAATTAAGTCTGGATTATACTTTTAAGGTATGATATACATATTATTTCAGCAGATTATATCATGTACATCTGCAGCATATTTATAATGACAGTTATGTGGATTCCACACTGCAGGGTTTGTACTGGCTAAACTGGCTGTACCCTACTTGAGGTGAATTATTCAATCTGATAGCATCCCATAACAAATATTATAAATTTCCTCACTTTCCGTTGCAGAGGGCAATTACTGACAAAAGTCAAGGAGGTAACAAGTAATCAGTCAATTTAGAGCGAACAAAGCATTAGTCAACCACATCTGCCTGAGCAGCAGACCAAACAGGAGAAAGGCAGTGTTAACTGTAAGGGGAGAGAGCTCCAACACATAGTGGCCCAGCCAGGTACTGGAAGTGACCCCATGATTTTCAGTTTTTCTTGCACATTGAATCACTAGCCCGAGCATTCCTACGTTGGAACTTGGCTTAAAGTTTGTTTAAATGGTTGCAAATTTTTCATTGAATTGTTATAATGCAATCAAGTATAATATGTTCCATGTATCTTTCTAGACATTAAACTGCATCAAAATTATTACACTACTTATAAGTCGATGCCCCACAAGATCAAGTTATTTATAGAGAGATACAGCATCATGTAGGAGAATGTCTTTAGATGAGCAAGAATGAGAGTATTAAGAAGCTCACTGAGGATGAGCGAAATGAAAGTGAGGGGATTGAAGGCACAATTGGACTAAAAGAGTGATGAGGCATCGTGATTTAGGGAGTGATTTCCTCAAGAGAGCGTAATATTGATAGAAAGATCTTTTTGCTAGTTGAGTGGAGGAAACAGGGAAAAGTCAAAAAGACAGAATCAGATATCCATACGTTGGTAGACAGTGTCACACACAAAATTATTTTTTCATGTTAGCTAATTTAATAATTTAAATGTCTAAATAAATCAAACTGGTTCAGAAATTACACTAATTGCTGTTACTTTTAGTTCTTAATGCCTGTGAGAATTACTGCAAATATTTATTTGATTTAAATAATCTTGTCAGAACCTTGAAATCATTGGAATACAAGATTCTAACTAATTTCTCTTGGTAAAAATGTTTCCAATTAAGGGGCAATTTAGTGTGGCCAATCCACCTGCCCTGCACATCTTTGGGTTGTGGGGATGGGGGTGAGACCCACGCATACACGGGGAGAATGTGCAAACTCCACACAGACAGTGACCCAGGGCTGGGATCGAACCCGGGTCCTCTGCGCTGTGAGGCAGCCGTGATAACCACTGTGCCACCATGCTGCACTGTAACTAATTTCAAAGGGATTATGCAAATTAGATAGTCTTTTTTATACTTGAGCTTAGATTTGCTTCTATCTTGTTTGCCAAGTTGCCTCCGAAACTAGCCTTCAATCCTGGATGACCATTACTAAAGATGTGATAAACAGGCTAGACTCATAGTTTGAGGGTAGGGATCCCAATCAGTGCATCCTTTGAATCAACATTTTCTGTTCGTTTTCCAGTCAGCTTTACCCCATAGTTAAGAACTTAGTATGATTTTAGAGCATTGGCTATATTTATTTGTTTTTCATTTAGAGTACCCAATTATTTTTTTCCCCAATTAACGGGCAATTTAGCGTGGCCAATTAACCTACCTTGCACATCTTTTTGGGTTGTTGGGGTGAGACCCATGCAGTCATGGGAAGAATGTGCAAACTCCACGGGGACAGTGATCCGGGGACTAGATCGAACTTGGGGTCCTCGGTGCCGTGAGGCAGCAGTGCTAACCACTGCACCACTGTGCTGCCATAGCACTGGCTGTAACTATATGACAAAGTACCCCCAGCCACAAATATTGTACTATGACAGTGTGGGACTAGTTCCATTAGCTCTACTTTCTCTCAGTATGGTGAGAGCTTTGGAACATTTTGGAGAGAAAATTAAAGACTCAAGCAAAGTCCATGGATGGTATTCTGCCTGCCCGGTGACCAGAGATTCCTGCCTGAGGTCAATGGACCTTTACATGGTCTGCGTCCCACCCGTAGCGATTTTGCAGTGGGTGGGGCGAAAGAATCCAGCTGAATGTAACACTTTTGAGAGACAGAATTGTTTGAAGGAAATGAAAGTCGCCATAGCCCTAGAGGACCATAGGCTGCTGTCAATTTTGCGTGAAAGAGTTGACAGGTGGTGATTTAACCTGAGATTCACCACACCTCAGACGAGAGGCAAGGTTGAGAATCACTCACTGGAAAAGTGAATTTTCCAGCATCGGTTTTAAGCCTGCTGACCTCTGTGAAAGAATTGCTCATTTTAATTTTGATTCTGGACTCTGGACACACGTGAAACAATTATTTTTCTGTGCCATTGCCCTGTAAGTCTTTTCTCTATCCTTACTTTACTGTATGGGTGCATGGAGACTACGTGGCAAACTCCCTCCTGTGTTTTGAGTGTGTGCAAATGAACAAACCCTTTGAGTTCACCTTATCATGGGTTTGCTGTTGGGGTTATTAATAGAAATTGAATCTCACCAAAACTGAGGGGTTGAGAAGTATGCCAACATTTATAATGGGTGGGGGGGAAAGCAAATCAAAACACCTTTCTGTTCATAGATGGGGGTAAGAGGTGAAATCATTGGAATGCGGAATATTTGGCTAATGGTAAAGTTCTTGAAAGCGTGGATGAGCAGAGGGATCTAGGTGTCCATGTACATAGATCCCTGAAAGTTGCCACCCAGGTTGATAGGGTTGTGAAGAAGGCCTATGGAGTGTTGGCCTTTATTGGTAGAGGGATTGAGTTCCGGAGTCGGGCGGTCATGTTGCAGCTGTACAGAACTCTGGTACGGCCGCATTTGGAGTATTGCGTACAGTTCTGGTCACCGCATTATAGGAAGGACGTGGAGGCTTTGGAGCGGGTGCAGAGGAGATTTACCAGGATGTTGCCTGGTATGGAGGGAAAATCTTATGAGGAAAGGCTGATGGACTTGAGGTTGTTTTCGTTGGAGAGAAGAAGGTTAAGAGGAGACTTAATAGAGGCATACAAAATGATCAGGGGGTTGGATAGGGTGGACAGTGAGAGCCTTCTCCCGCGGATGGATATGGCTGGCACGAGGGGACAGAACTTTAAACTGAGGGGTAATAGATATAGGACAGAGGTCAGAGGTAGGTTCTTTACGCAAAGAGTAGTGAGGCCGTGGAATGCCCTACCTGCTACAGTAGTGAACTCGCCAACATTGAGGGCATTTAAAAGTTTATTGGATAAACATATGGATGATAATGGCATAGTGTAGGTTAGATGGCTTTTGTTTCGGTGCAACATCGTGGGCCGAAGGGCCTGTACTGCGCTGTATTGTTCTATGTTCTATGTTCTAAGACTGTTTCACTTAGCCCCTTCTTGTCTGTAACATAGTGCATGTGAAACATAGATTTTTTTTTTTTTAAATAATATTTTATTGAAAATATTTGGTCAACCAACACAGTACATTGTGCATCCTTTACACAACATTGTAACAATACAGATAATAATGACCTTTTTTGTATAAACAAAAAACAACAAATAAATAAATATTAAATAACAAAAAATAAAAACTAGCCCTAATTGGCAACTGCCTTGTCTCAGGCCACACCCCCCCCCATCACCCCCCATCCCTCCCCCCCCCCCAAGTCCTGGGCCGCTGCTGCTGCCTTTATGTGAAACATAGATGGAAGTCATTTGTATTCATGATGAGTCTAATGTACCCCTGGTTAAATTTAAATGTATTTGCACTACAGTTTCACATAAATAATATTAACTTGCATTATTTTTAACAGTGGCATGATTTTTTTTAAACATTCACCTTTGAAGAAATTAATTTAATAATTTGAGCAGATGACCCTTTTTTTTTTAAAACCATTTTTCTCCCACCTCCTTCCTCTCAATGCCCATAGACATCATTAAAGAACAGCTGATTTGAAAAATTGCAGATAAAAGTGTTAAAATCTTAAGATCCCTCATGAAATCATAAATTAAAAAGCTATAAAGAGAGTAGGAGGACTCAAGTTAGGTAATAAATAGCATGCCCCTCTTTGTGAAAAGTCGACTTGTAGTCATTGATCTCACTGTCACATTGAGCACATTTTCCTCTTTTGATTTCATAATTAAATCCAACGTTTCCTGATTCTGTTTTGTTTAATTTTTGACTTACCTGCCTCCGATGTTGGGTATTTTGGAAAGCTAAAATCCATAAAAATCAAAACATCTAATAAAATGATCTAAATGATGCAAACATCCAAAATACACCTTGGTATTTTCATTGGGACAAATATGGATTTTACCATTTTTCCCCCACTCCCACACTCTTCACAGGACGTTGCTGGAAGAAGCATTTTCCAAACATGCTCAAATGCAGCTCTACTCCAGAAACAAATATCGGGAATTGTCTTCCATTGTTGTACTCGTTTCTTTTATTGTATTCATACATAATGACTTTTGAATTAAATTTAATTTACTGTGAGACTTTGTTGTGATACAATGGATTTGTGCTGATTTATTGAAGATGATCAATTAAATAATTATTGACAAAATTTAGCCAAATTATCATTCTGTTATCCAGCCAATTATAATAGACATTATTAGGACATGGACATTAATGGACATGCATGATAGTTATTCAGATGTGTAGAAAACCGCACAAAGAAATACTGACTTTTTATAGTATTTGCTCTGTAATTGATGTATTGACTGAAAAAAGAAATGGAATGAAAAAGAGCCAGAGCTCATTTTGTGCGATGATGACATAGTGTGTGCGACATTGATTGCAATATGGTACTATTCTTATAATCATTTAATGTATGCAAATATTCATTTAATTGATTTCTGTAACTGCTGGAATATTCGGCAAGGCAGAAATGAGTTGGTTAACACAACCATGATGTGCAGAGTGTGGGACATGAAACGGGTAGACAGCTGTAAGATTTTATGATAAGCTAGGATGTCAGCAAATCAGAAACAATCAGTTTCAGTCTATCAGTTAATCCATGTTCCACAAGCATGTTATGAACTCCAGCCACTACTTAACTCTGGGAAATGCTGTTCCAGTTCCAAGGTTAGCTCCAAGAATAGAAAAGAGACATATGAACAACAACTTGAATTTCTATGGAGTTTTTGACATAGCAAAATATTAGGAAGACCCAAAGATGAATCTGGTAGGAGCGTGAACCATGCTTAATGCATTTGTTTATAAAGAGGCAGGTGAAGCAAGAATTTAGGCAGAGAATTCTGAGATATGCCTATCACTGATAATAGGATGTGGGGAAGGAAAAGCACACAATTCACCATTGACAAAATGGCAAATGTATAAGCAGGGCATGCAGGGTTGAACGAAGTTGCTACAGTGTAGTGCAGCAAGAATACAACTTAAAAGATCCTGGTTGAAGTAGCAAGCCCAGAGGCTGCCTCCTGAAAGATTGTGATGGCCCCCATTTGGTCCTGATGTCGGGGACCTGAAGCCCACAGGAAAATTCTGCCCACTCTCTTTAGCTTCTAAGCACTTCCCAGTAATCACCAGACACGGTTTCAGAAAAATCAAAAATAATTACTATTGTAATTTTAATCATTTGCTGAGCATATGTTTTCAGTACATATATCCAGTTGAGTATTGTTTTGCAAAGTCATAACCAAAAAATACATTTATTGTAAGAATGAGTAAGAATGTGAATTTTAAAAATTTAAACACTATTTGCATTTTGTATTTGAACATAATACCTTGTGGAATAAACAGGAACAATGTACAGCTGGCACAATAAATGTTGTGACGACTGCTTCAAAATTAACATCGCCTAATCAAACATTTTGCATCAAGCGACCTTGGAACTGTAAGATTTTAATACACTAAGACCCTATAGTATTGTATTTCTTCCAAAGATGCTTTTGGGCTTTTACTACTAATTAATTTTGCAATATGGGGCATTACAAGCATTATGGGTTTGTGCCAAAATTAACCCAAAAGTAGATAAAATATTAAATTTAATTTTAAATGAATTCTTTGTGATAGAAGAATATTGCCAGATCTTACAATTCATTTTAAAATATTGAATTGCTAAATAAACTTTAGTGATGTACTAATTTGTTCACCTCCTGCAACAACAAAAAGTGCATTACAATTAAGTAATTTAAATGTCTTATGAGGAGGACAGAGCATTTCCTGCATGCATTTTTCATCACAGTAAGGTTGATTAAGTATTTATTTTATGTAGCCTCGTGAGCTTTTTCTCAGTGCCAATTCTAAAGAAGGAAAATAGACATATTTCACACAGAAAGGCCTTGTAGATAAAGCCAAAAAAAAAGTAGGGTCGAAAGCCTTACAAAGGCCTCACAGCTTGCACTTCTGAATCATTTGTCTGTCTCTTTCTAGTGGTGAAGGTTCCTCAGAAGACACTGTTGATGGATGCTCTGAAAGAAGAATCAGAAATTGTCTATGATTTCTGTATGTGTAATCCACCTTTCTTTGCAAATCAATTGGAAGCAAAGGTAAATCTTCTGCAAATCATTTGTCTATAAAAAATATATATATATATATATATATATTAATTTAGAGCACCCAATTACTTTTGTTTTAATCAACATTTTATTGAGGTATTTTTTGGCATTGTAACAGCAGCAATATAAACAATGTACATGAAAATATAAACATGTTGCAAATACCACCTACCTCCCGCACAGGTCCCACCATTAATTAACCCCCTAATCTACGCTAACCCCCCCCCCCTCTCTCTCTGCTGACGATTAATTCTCCGTGAAGAAGTCGATGAATGGTTGCCACCTCCAGGCTAAGCCTAGCAGTGACCCTCTCAAGGCAAACTTAATTTTCTCCAGACAGAGAAAGCTAGCCATGTCCGATAGCCAGGTCTCCGACTTCGGGGGCCCTGAGTCCCTCCATGCTAGTAATATCCCCCTCCGGGCTACTAGGGAAGCAAAGGCCAGAACGTCTACCTCTTTCTCCTCCTGGATTCCCAGATCCTGCGACACCCCGAAAATCGCCACCTCTGGACTCAATGCCACCCTTGTATTTAACACCGTGGACATGACGTCAGCAAACCCTGCCAAAATCCCCTCAGCTTTGGACATGTCCAGAACATGTGGACATGGTTCGCTGGTCCTCCCGCACATTTTGCACACCTATCTTCCACCCCAAAGAATCTGCTCATCCGGGCCACTGTCATGTGAGCCCGGTGAACGACCTTAAATTGGATCAGACTGAGCTTGGCACAAGTTGCGGTCGCGTTGACTCTACTCAACGCGTCTGCCCAAAGGCCCTCCTCTGTCTCTCCCCCCAACTCCTCCTCCTCCTTTCGCTTCAGCTCCTCAGTCTGCGTCTCCTCTGATCCCATAAGTTCCTTATAAATGTCAGAAATGCTCCCCTCACCTATCCATCCTCTGGAAACTACCGTGTCCTGAATCCCCCTTAGCGGGAGGAG
This sequence comes from Scyliorhinus torazame, assembly GCF_047496885.1. Taxonomy (NCBI): domain Eukaryota; kingdom Metazoa; phylum Chordata; class Chondrichthyes; order Carcharhiniformes; family Scyliorhinidae; genus Scyliorhinus; species Scyliorhinus torazame. Next base: position 205,478,044 of record NC_092718.1, read on the forward strand.
TGGGAAGGTTGGTACCTGTCTACGCAGAAAGTCTCGCACCTGCAGATATCAAAATGAATTTCCCACCGCCAATGCAAACTTCTCCTCCAGCGCCCTCATATTCGGAAAGCTCCCCTCTATAAACAAGTCCCCCATCCTCTCAATCCCTGCTCTCTGTTATATCTGGACTCCCCCCATCCATATTTTCTCCCCCCCCCACCCCACCAGCCACTTCCTAATCATGGCTATGTTAGCCGCCCAGTAATAATTGCTAAAGTTTGGCACCGCCAGCCCTCCCTCTCCTCGACTCCACTCCAGCATTACCCTCCTCACTCGCGGGGACATGCCCCCCCCATACAAAGCCCGCTATAACTTTATTGACCCGCTTAAAAAAGGACCGCGGAATGAAGATGGGGTGACATTGAAATACAAACAGGAATCTCGGGAGGACCGTCATTTTCACTGTTTGGACTCGACCAGCTAGAGACAACGGGAGCGCATCCCATCTCCGGAAATCATCTTTCATCTGATCCACCAACCGGGCCAAGTTCAATTTATGTAGCCGGTCCATTTCCCGCGCCACTTGGATTACCTAGGTACCTGAAACTGTCCCCTACCAATCTAAACAGCAGTTCCCCCAGTCGCCTCTCCTGACCCCTCGCCTGAACCGCAAACATCTCGCTCTTCCCCATATTAAGCTTATAACCCTGAAAACCGGCCGAATTCCCCTAAAACTCCCATGATTTCTTCAATCCTACCTTCACCTCCCTACTTTCCGGGAGCATCATGATCACGTTTAACAGCCTTCTTACATTGGCCAGCAGCTGCCTGCCCTGAACGAACCCCCTCTGATCCTCCACAATGACGTTCGGTACACAATCCTCCATCCTGGAGGACAAAATTTTGGCCAACAGTTTGGCGTTTACGTTCAACAGGGAAATCGGCCTGTAAGACCCACATAGCTCCTGGTTCTTGTCTCGTTTCAGGATAAGCAAAATCGTGGCCTGTGACATCATTTGGGGTAGAACCCCTCTTTTCCTTGCCTCATTAAACATCTTCATCAGCACCGGTCCCAATATCCCGGAGAACTTTTTGTAGAACTCCACTGGATATCCGTCCGGTCCCGGGGCCTTACCCGACTGCATGGCCTTCAAGCCCTCCACTTTCTCTTCCAACCCGATCGGGGCCCCCAGTCCTTCTACCAGCTCCCTATCCACCTTCAGGAAAGTCAGCCCCTCCAGGAAGTGCCTCATCCCCTCCGGCCCTGCAGGGGGTTCCGGCCTGTACCACCTGCTATAGAAATCACTGAACGCCTTGCTCACCCCTGCCGAGTCCCCAACTAAGTTCCCATCCCCATCAATAGCTTACCCTATTTCTCTAGCTGCCTCCCTCTTTCTGAGCTGCTGTGCAAGCATCCTGCTGGCCTTCTCACCATGCTCGTAGATCGCCCCCCCTCGCCTTTCTGAGCTGTTCCACTGCCCTCCCTGTGGTTAATAAGCCGAACTCCGCCTGTAGCTTTCGCCGTTCCCTTAAAAGCCCTATCTCTGGAGTCTCCGCGTACCTCCTGTCGACTTGTAGAATCTCCTTTACCAGTCGGTCCGTCTCTGCCCTGTCCGTCCTGTCCCTGTGTGCCCGGATCGAGATCACCTCTCCTCTCACCACTGCCTTCAGCGCTTCCCAGACCACCGCTGCTGAGACCACCCCCGTAACATTTACCTGCAGGTAATTTTGTATGCATTTCCTCAGCCTCTCGCACACCGCTTCGTCCGCCAACAGCCCTACATCTAACCTCCATTACGGGCGCTGATTGCTATCTTTACTAACCTTCAGGTCAACTCAGAGCGGAGCATGATCCGAGATTGTGATCGGCGAGGACCCCGTGTCCACCACTCCTGCCAGCAAGGCCCTACCCAAAACAAAGAAATTGATCCGAGAGTATACCTTATGCACGTGGGAGTAGAAGGAGAACTCCTTCACCCTTGGCTGCCTAAATCTCCATGGATCCACCCTCCCATCTGCTCCATGTACCCAATTACTTTTTACCAATGAAGGGGCAATTTAGCGTGGCCAATCTATCTACCTTGCGGATCTTTGGGTTGTGGGGGTGAGACCCACGCAGACACTGGGAGAATGTGCAAACTCCACACGGACAGTGACCCAGGTCTACAAAAAATATTTTAATTCATATTATCCCTTTTCTTCTCCTTTTACATTCAATAGTCCAAGCTGTTTGGACCATGCAACATTCCCACTGAAAGTTGACCTCAACATCCATGATCGAATAATTACAGTGATCATTTTTTATAAATGATGTTTTAGATATTCTATTGTCAGCCACCTCATATGAATGGTTCTCCAGTTTTCTACATGAGACTCTGCATTCACTCAGCTATTTCCTGCTTGATAATAGTTGATCATCTTTTTTAAAACCTATGCCACTTAGTATCCAATTTAGCTGAAACATTAGCTATATTGCCTAAAAAATAAATAGTGCATGTCCGATAGCAACAGTTGGTTGCATCTGTAAACGTATCTGAAAACTCGACTGATGTGAGGAAGATAGTCTATCTGCTGCAGAGATAATTACAGGATTATTGGAGTAGTGGGGCAAACTTAGTACAATAAGCAAGGAATCACATTGCAAAACATTTCTTAAATTTTGTACATGGATATTGTAATCCATGCTCTTTTCACTCAGTATCTCCATATGTTAAACCACTAAGGAAACCGTAGTTCACCTGCTTGCCTACCACGCTTTTGTTTACATGCAAAACGGTTAACAAGGAGAAATCCTAATGAGGGAGAAAGGAAGGGAACAAGTGAAAAAGTAATATGCACATATTATTTGATAAAATTAATGTGTGTGTTTGTATTAGAGCCAAATAAAGACAAAAGAAATAAACATCGAGGGATGTTAGCATAATATTCTTCCAGAATGAAAACTGTGAAAGAGTAGTGAGACAGGAAGTTAGAATTATCTTAATTCGAGCACTATTTTCTGAAGCTGCATGCTGCTGGTGGAACTCAAACTGAGCTTCAATGAACAGGTTATTCATGATAATTACCACTTGATGGCACTTCTGTTACTTTACTAATAATTGAGAGGAGGCTGATGGGTAAATGCTAGATTTACCATTTGTTTTGTGAAGAGGCCATATATGAAGAATCATCTACATTGCCAGGTAAATGCAAGTGTCACCGCTTTACTGAAACAGCTTGGCTAGAGGGGTAACTAGCTCTGGTGCACAAATCTTTAGCTGAACTCTCAGGATGTTGCTGGGGTCATCACTTTTACTATGTCCAAAGCAGTCAGCCACTTCTTAATGCCCTGAGGAATAAACTGAATTACTCAAACCTCAGATGTTCCTGGAGCCTTCTCTTGCATGGTTGTTCACACCATTCGTGATTGAATCCCTCACACATAGTATAAGCTAACCTTAAAATAGTAAACATTGGGCATCATTAATGTGCATCTGGCCAGGGACAATGAAGAACTCTGCAAATGCACACTGACAAAAGTTTTGAAGCTAGACCACAGACACTTACTTTACTCCTAGTTCACAAATAATTTTATATTTTTTATTTGATTTGATTTATTGTCACATGTACCGAAGTACAGTGAAAAGTATTTTGCTGCGGCCGAGGAACGTACGCAGTACGTACATAGTAGACACAAGAATAATCAACAGAGAACATTGACAGATGGTACATCGACAAACAGTGATTGATTACAGTGCGGAACAAGAGGCCAAACAAGCAAACAAAGCAAATACATGAAGAAGAGCAGCATAGGGCGTCGTGAATAGAGCTCTTACAGGGAACAGATCAGTCCGAGGGGGAATCGTTGAGGAGTCTTTTAGCTGTGGGGAAGAAGCTGTTCCTATGTCTGGATGTGCGAGTCTTCAGACTTCTGTACCTTCTGCTTGATGGAAGGGTCTGGAAGAAGGCAATACCTGGGTGGGAGGGGTCTCTGATAATGCTGTCTGCCTTCCTGAGGCAGCGAGAGGTGTATACAGAATAAATGTGGGGGTGGCAAGTTTGTGTGATGCGTTGGGCTGAGTTCACCACAGTCAGCAGTTTCTTGCGATCTTGGACCGAGCAGTTGCCATACCAGGCTGTGATGCAGCCGGATAGGATGCTCTCTATCGCACATCTGTAGAAGTTTGTGAGAGTCGATGCAGACATGCCAAATTTCTTTAGCTTCCGTAGGAAGTAGAGACGTTGTTGGGCTTTCTTGACTGTTGCATCAACGTGAGTGGACCAGGACAGACTGATGGTGATGATGACCCCCAGGAACTTAAAGCTGTCAACCATCTCCAATTCGGAGCCATTGATGCAGACGGGAGTGTGTGTCGTGCTGCGCTTCCTGAAGTCGATGATCAGTTCCTTGGTCTTTCCAACATTTAGAGAGAGGTTGTTTTCGGTCCACCATGCAACCAAATGATTTATCTCCCTCCCGTAGTCAGATTCATTTGAGATGCGGCCCACCACAGTCGTATCATCCGCAAACTTGTAGATTGAGTTGGAGTTGAGTCTTGCCGCACAGTCATGTGTGTATAGGGAGTACAGTAGAGGACTGAGCACACATCTTTGCGGGGCTCCGGTGTTTAGGACTATTGTGGAGGAGGTGCTGTTGCCTATCCTGACAGATTGCAGTCTTTTGGTGAGAAAGTCGAGGATCCAGCTGCACAGGGAGGGATCGAGTCCAAGATTGCGGAGTTTGGTTATTAGTCTTGTTGGGATAATGGTGTTGAAGGCGGAGTTGTAGTCGATGAACAGCAGTCTTACAGAGGTGTCCTTTTTGTCGAGGTGTTCGAGTGTTGATTGCAGAGCCAATGAGATAGCATCTGCTGTGGACCGGTTGCAGTGATAGGCAAACTACAGTGGATCAAGACCGTCTGGGAGGCTGGCAGTGATCCGTCTCATGACTAGCCGCTTGAAGCATTTCATGATAACAGACGTTAGGGCCACCGGCCGATAGTCGTTGAGACAGGCTATCTTGTTCTTCTTTGGTACTGATATTATGGTGGCCTTCTTGAAGGAGGTGGGGACCTCAGAGCGGAGGAGTGAGGTGGTGAAGATATCTGCGAATACACTCGCCAGCTGGTCTGCGCAGGCTCTGAGTGCTCGCCCAGGACTCCTTCGGGGCTCATCGCTTTCCGCGGATTCACTTTCAAGAAGGCAGCTCTTACTTCTGAGGCTGTAATAGTGGGTATGGGCGTGTCCAGGGCTGTTGGGGCGCGTGGCATTGATACATTGGCTGACTGCTCAAAGCGGGCATAGAACTTGTTCAGATCATCGGGTAGGGATGCTCCAGCCCCAGATATTCCGCCTGGCCTTGCTTTATAGCCTGTGATCTTGTGTAGGCCCTGCCATAGTCGTCGTGGGTTAATGTCGTTGGGCTGGCACTCTGATGCGGTATTGTCTTTTTGCATCCCTGATGGCTTTCCATACGTTGTACCTGGATTTCTTATATAGGTCAGGGTCGTCAGACTTGAATGTCTCCGTCCGGAACTTCAGCAGGGAGTGAACCTTTTGGTTAAGCCAGGGTTTCCGATTGGGGAATACCCGTATTGTCTTCTTTGGTACACAGTCCTCGACACATTTACTGATGAAATCTGTGACGGTGGTTGCGTACTCGTCCAGGTTAGCTGCCGCGGCCTTGAATATGGACCAGTCCACAGTCTCCAAGCAGTCGCGGAGGATATCTTCGATGTGTTGCAGAATGGTTACTAGCCTATAGATCTTAGTTCTTTCTGATTTGCCTTGATTTGGTCATCAGCTGCAGGAAATTTATACTTTTTGAGCTGTCAGCTGAAGAGCAAATGAAAGTGCTGCTAGAGCACTAGAAGGATGAGCCTCAATGGGATTAGTGATATTTTCTTATCGTTGACGTTTTAATGTTATTTACACAAATGCGCATTGTGTGTAAGGTGATGAATAAGAGGCTGCATTATCAATTTTGTTTTCAACTAGCTGACGTCTATATAAAGCATGAGGGAGCGAGTGTTATTAAACATTCTGTTATACCTTGATTCTAACTGGTGTTTTTATTAACAGGGTGTAAATTCCAGGAATCCGAGTCGTCCACCTCCCAGTTCTATAAACACAGGTGGAATTACTGAAATTATGGCTGAGGGTGGAGAGTTGGAATTCGTAAAAAGAATTATCCATGATAGCCTGCAGCTGAAAAAGAGACTGAGGCAAGTGACGTAGGAAAGTCATTCTTTTCAATTACCATTTTACTGTGAGATATTAGGACATATCCTGAGCTCCATGTTTCAAGCTGTTACAACTTGAGTACACACATTATTTACTGCAACATCCATAAGGTTAGGATTTACTTCTTTGGTCCTGTTGGATCTGAATTTTGCTGGCACTAACTCCATTTATGTGCATCTAGCTGTGAGACTAATTTGAATGATTTGACCTAGACATTGATATTTCCTAAGAGCAAGAACTCTGCCATTCTACCCTGACAGTGAATTTCTAGGAGTTTAAAACATTATCAGAATGTTGCTGAACTACTGCACATACCAGTGGAGCAAACAAAAATACCAATTTTAAAAAAGATAGAAAACATGTCACAACTTGTTTGATGCTCCTGATATTGTAAATTATTGTCAATTATTTTGAAAATGTTTATCCAGAGTCACAAAACAATTTCTGGAATTTTTATCTGAATAGCATTTGGATTGTAAAATTGGCATTGCATTGTGCAGTAATGCACTTCACCTCCGCTTTAAACATAACTTGTTCTTGGTCATTACACCAAGAATAACAAAACAGTAATTTGCATTTTTAAAATTGTTTTTATTAAGGTACTTATAGATAAGTAACTTGCATTTATACAATGAAAATATCCTAGAGGACTTCACAGAAGGTTTATTTGTTGTAGCTTTGAAACTGCAGTTAAATTAATTATTTGTCACATAATGTAAAATGTACACTAAATGCAGTAAATCGATTGAGCTCAAATGGATTTGGATCTGGAAACATGGTACTTTAAAAAAAAAATAAGCATCAGCTATTCAGTAAGATATTTAACCGGGCCTAATAAACCTGTGGAAGTTGATGCATTGTTTGTTGCAAAAGGTGTTAAAGTTTTCACTTCAGATGGAGTTGAGTGGACAGTTAAATATTTTCTCTTGCAAGTAGGAGGGTCAGGTAAATGGCATGTGGTTATCCTGATGGTTTTAACCATACGGTCCAGATGCTTAACAGCAGCCTTTGTTTTCATTTATTTGTTGAGTTGTGAGAGGAGGAATTCTATGAATCATTTTATACATCGTACATCACTGTGAAGCGACAATATCCATTATCAAGCAAATAATTTGTTCCCCAGTTCATTAGATAGCACCTTTCCTTTTTATCCTGATAAATGCTAATGGGAAAATTATGATTGTGACACATGTTCATTAAAATAAAACATTAAAATTTTAATATATTATGGTAATAATCTCCAGATGGGCACTTTTTCAGTTAGAACTCAAATGGAAAATATCAGTTAGTCTCATTGTGATTAGGCCATGGCTGTTTATTATTATGAGAGATTCAAAACTGTAAAATTCTGGAATCTCTAATAAAACCAGTGACCAGATATTACACTATTCTAACAGAGGCTGTCACCGAAATGTTAACCATTATTTTCTATTTTCAAATGCTGTTGAACTTGGTGTGTATTTAAAGCATGTTCTGGTTTTATGTCATGCTTAGTACCTTTCATACCCTGACATGCTCTAAGTGGCAGAAATGTGAAAACACCGTTAAAGGAAATTTGAAAACTTGCCTGATTATTACATTGTGTGACTCTAAACGTTGACGAATTTCGGTCAAATGAACTGTATGCTACATGCTCACAAATTATTTACGCTAATCCATCTATGCTAATCCATCATATAATAATCTAGTTGCTTCTCAATCTATCATACAAAACAATGGAATAAAAGCAAAATTCTACGGATGCTGGAAATCTGAAATATAAACAGAAAGTGCTGGATATGCTCAATGGGTCTGGATAGAAAAACAGAGTTAACATGGTGAGTGGAATATGATATTCTGAAGAAGTGGTTTTTGACTCAAAGTATTAACTCTGTTTCTCTCTCCAAAGATGCTGAAAGTTCTACTGAGTATTTCTAGAACTTTCTGTTTTTAATACAAAATGCTAGACTGACATGACAGTCACAAACATGATTTTGTTCAAATACAAATGAGGTGCACAGTGAATTGGTACTCAAAACACTATTGATTCCAACTTGGCCTTAATGCATTTGCATTACTTTGCATAATTGAACACCCCTCAGACCTAACTTTGGTTCCTGGATATTTTAGCAACATACTGTAACATACTGATTCAACAGCTTACATATTTATTAACCATTTCAGTTATTTAATATGCTATGTGTTAAAGTATGTCATTAGACACTTGTTTAAAAGCTGTCATTAAGAACTCAGTTATTTTTCAGCAACTCCATAGTTTGCTCTAGAGCCGGTTGGGGTTTCAATTGAAGTCTCTGGCTGTTCTTGAAGGCAAATTTTAATTTTGGGTGCAAGATAATGATAATGAGATAATGAGAAATTGCACTATTAAGTACAGTGCAAAGAGATGGCTGTGTAAGAGCAGACTCAAACCCATACTAGCATTTTGAGACTAACAGTCAAGCAGCATAACTGTAGCTAAAATTTGCAAACAAACGGATGGAGAGCAATGAGTTGTGACAGAATTGTCAGATGTCAGACTCCTTCATGCCTGCTTTGCCTTCTACTCAAATCAATGCCTGTGACACACATCTGTTGTGAAGATATTTATCTGTCTCAGACATTTGTTGCTGAGAAGTTGTCTGTTCAGGTCATACTAGCAGTTTGCAGCTTAAAGCTGACAAGTAGAAATAATCTAATAAGTGAACTTCTACAGTTTAAAAAAAAGTACAGCTGTACAATTCCAATTATAACCATTTTCTTAAATAATATAGCAATAAATATGTAGCTTCCACTCATTGATTCCTGCTGGAAAGCTGTAAATTATTATCTGACGTGATCATCTACTATTGTCAAAGAACAAACTAAGAACAAAGAAATGTACAGCACAGGAACAGGCCCTTCGGCCCTCCAAGCCCGTGCCGACCATGCTGCCCGACTAAACTTCAATCTTCTACACTTCCTGGGTCCGTATCCCTCTATTCCCATCCTATTCATGTATTTGTCAAGATGCCCCTTAAATGTCACTATCGTCCCTGCTTCCACCACCTCCTCTGGTAGCGAGTTCCAGGCACCCACTACCCTCTGCGTAAAAAACTTGCCTCGTACATCTACTCTAAACCTTGCCCCTCTCACCTTAAACCTATGCCCCCTAGTAATTGACCCCTCTACCCTGGGGAAAAGCCTCTGACTATCCACTCTGTCTATGCCCTTCATAATTTTGTAGACCTCTATCAGGTCTCCCCTCAACCTCCTTCGTTCCAGTGAGAACAAACCGAGTTTATTCAACCGCTCCTCATAGCTAATGCCCTCCATACCAGGCAACATTCTGGTAAATCTCTTCTGCACCCTCTCTAAAGCCTCCACACCCTTCTGGTAGTGTGGCGACCAGAATTGAACACTATACTCCAAGTGTGGTCTAACTCAGGTTCTATACAGCTGCAACATGACTTGCCAATTCTTATACTCAATGCCCCGGCCAATGAAGGCAAGCATGCCGTATGCCTTCTTGATTACCTTCTCCACCTGTGTTGCCCCTTTCAGTGACCCGTGGACCTGTACTCCTAGATCTCTTTGACTTTCAATACTCTTGAGGGTTCTACCATTCATTATATATTCCCTACCTGCATTAGACCTTCCAAAATGCATTACCTCACATTTGTTTTTGTCACATCAGCTTTATAATTTTGCCCCTATTCATCCTCCCTGATCGAATTAATGTTTTGACTCCTCACTGTTGTACATTTGGTTGGTTCCTTCTGGTACCTCATCCAAATGGCCATTTGTCTCATGTAAGAATTAATACTAAATGTTGGCAGCCTAGCTATATCATAGAAAAGTCCAACACCACCACCCCGACTTGACATCCACATTGTGGATGTCCAATAGTGGACAGTAGCTAAAGACCTACTATGACCATTATTTTCATGCCCTAACGAGTTACTGAGGCGATTTATGTTCACTTAACTCAGCACACACCAAATATTATGGGCATTCCACATCTGCATGACTCAGTACACATTGAATAAATTCACTGAGCCATAACGTTTATATAAAGATAATAAATATATGAAGCCTCGGCAGATAAGAGGGACATGTGGAGAGCACTGGCTAATAGGAATAGTTCTGAATTGCTAGAGCAAAGAGCTGCAAGGACATGGTTGGTGAAATGGCCTTTTGTGCTGCAAGTCTCTCGCTCTATGTAAAACATAACTTGTATAAGATTTAGGATTCATGAAACAATATTGATTGTTTATTTTTTAAATTCTTTCATGGGATGTGGGCAAACTGGCTAGGCCAACATTTATTGCCCATCCCTAATTGCCCTACGGAAAGTGGTGGTGAGCTGCCTTCTTAGTCCAAGTGGTGTAGGTACACACACTGCTGTTGGGGGAAGGAGTTCCAGATTTTAACCCAGCGACAGTGAAGGAACGGTGATATATTTCCAAGTCAGGATTGTGGCTGGCTTGGAAAGGAGCTTTTTTTTTTGAAAATAAATTTAGAGTACCCAACTCATTTTTTCCAATTAAGGACCAATTTAGTGTGGCCAATCCAACTACCCTGCACATCTTTGGGTTGTGGGGCCGAAACCCACGCAAGCATGGGGAGAATGTACAAACTCCACACGGACAGTGACCCAGAGACAGGATCTCAGCGCCGTGGGGCAGCAATGCTAACCACTGCGCCACCGTGCTGCCCTGGATGGGAGCTTTCAAGTGGTTCTATTCCTATGCATCTTCTACCCTTATCCTTCTAGATAGTGACGGTCATAGGTTTGGAAGCTGCATTCTAAGGAGCCTTGATCAGTACCTGCAGTGAATCTTGCATTTGGTACACAGAGTTGCCGCTGTGCGTCAGTGGTGGAGGGAGTGAATGCTTGTGGATGGGGTGCCAATCAAGCGGGCTGCTATGTCCCGGATGGTGTCAAGCTGCTTGAAATGAAAAACTGAAAGAAAAATACCTTTTGATATAAATTTAGTTTAAATCAAATATTAACTGAGTTCACAGTTACTGCACACCTATTTGCTCTTACATGCGTATTCCCATGCACTCCTTTTTGATTAGATTTTTTGATTTTATTTATTGTTACATGTACCGAAGTACAGTGAAAAGTATTTTTCTGCGGGCGAGGGAACGTTCATAATAGACAAAGAGAATAATCTTCCATTGCACCTTGCACAGAGGCTGTGCTATTTGTTTAACCTCAAGGCTGCAAAATGAAATTAGGCGAAAAGTACTCAAATGCCTCATGCTGCATAATTTCAACATCTTCTAACGCTGGAGAACCCAGCAGAATATATGTATAAGCGTTTTTTGCTGCCTGTCAAGTTTAGCTTCAAATGTAAACCAGTGCCGTGGCTGTTCAGGAAACTTAATTGTCACTAACTGGTTACATCATCTGCCTCAAAAGCACATATTTTGTGTAATGAGTAAAGAATAAAAAATAAAAAGTTGAACTATTGCCAATTCCTGGTGATGCCTGTTCCAGGCATCATCCTTTCTCAGCACATTTGCCTTAAGAAAACAGTTTTTGCTAATTATGAACAAAACCTTACTTCCTGTCTTTATAGTCTTTTATTCTCAATACCAAGCTTTTTCTATCTCCCTTGTTTTTTTTTGTGTTTTCTATTTTCTTGGACTTTTATATTTACTTTGCTTTCATCTTGCCTTTCTGTTTATTACTGTCTATTTACATATCCTTTTGGGTCTATGTATCTTTTTTGTGATACTGTTCTAGTGAGTCTCCAGTTGTGTTTTTCTCCATCACCACAATACAATCATTGGGTTGTTTCATTAACACAAATAGCACGTAGAATATTATAGATGCAAGAATGGCAGATGAGAATATAATGTAAATTGGGAAGTGCTGGGATGGGGATTTGATGAACAAAAGGATTTTGAGATCTAAGTGCATAAATCATTAAAAGCTACCTCGCAGATGCAGAAAGCAACCAGAAGGGTTAACAGGATATTGACCTTCATCACAAGAGTTTAGAATAGAAAAACAGAGAACACGACTGTGTTCAGACTTCATTGTGTTCAATTTTGACCATTCTATTGAAGGAAGAATATATTGGCCTTCGAATTAGTCTAATGATTCACACTGCAGTTACCTGGGTTGAAGAACCGAGCATCGAGAAGTTGTCTTCATTTGTTTATATTTCCTGGAAAAGAGAAGGTTAAGGAGTAATCAAATTGAGGTGTTTTTTTTTTTAAATTAAGGAAAATTAACATTTTATCTGGTACGGCAAGGGTTTTCAAACTCCGGGTTGAGACCCGCAGGTGGATCACGGGTGGGTGTCGGGAGGGTCGTGGAGTGATCGGTTGTGGCATTCCCGATCACGGGAAGAAGTTCCCAACTGCAGTCCCTATTAGTTGCGGTGTTTGCGGGGGTGGGCGGCGCGAGGCTGGGCTGTGTGCTGGTCACCGCGTGCAGAGTATTGGGTCGGGGGTCGGGAGAGGATGGGTTGATGGGCGTCCACGTGGACGCAATGCTAACAGTGGTGGCCCCAGCTTGGAGCTCCGCTCTGGTGCTCGCCCCCCCGCCACTGATCGGCAATATGTAGCCTGCGGCAACTTGATCAATCCGTTCAACGGTCAGCACAACGTCCGTTTGCACTCCCACGACGGTAAGTACTGGTTGCGCAGTTGTCTGTGACTGGGTTGGGTACAGTGAGAGGCCAGGTTTCTCGGAATACTGATTAGCCAAGGCCAGTTATTAGGGTTGAACAATGTGAACACTGGAAGAAACCTACAATCATCACTGTGTGTCGATACTCTCTGGAAAGCAGGAAGTCAGAGCTTTTGGTGAGAATGGAACAGGAAGTGACTTGGACGTTTGGATAGTGCAATGCAGTGGAACCAGTACGCCATATTGTGACATTGTGTGTGTTTGACAAGTTACTTCATCTCCCTTAAAACCGGAGTTTGTAAAGTAAAAACAATATTGTACTTTTTTCTATAATTGGTTAAATTTCTAAAGAAATGAGAATATATTTAAAACAAAGTTTGTGTGTAAATGTAATGATGCACATGTTCAACTGAAGTTAATTTAATTTTTAGCAGTAAAAAGGTCATAAAGTTGGAAAAATTAGGTATTAGAAATAAAGTTTCAACGTTAAAAAAAAGAATGCCGGCTGTGACCAGCCTTTAAACATGAACGATGAGTTTTTCTGCCAGAGGCAGCGGCAGAGAAAAAGTCACGTGTCCGGCACGTCAATGCTTTGGGTGCAAAATCATAGAGGTGAGATTACTCCATTTTTAGCTGCCAGTAAGCAAGCAACAGGACTGTGAAGAACAGAATAGGATCTCACAACTAAATCTGCTGGAGAGAGCTTTTTCAGGAGAGTCCAAGGCAGGACAAGGCAGTTCTAGTGTGAGCTGTATCCCAAACTCCAGGGCCTCTGGTGAACAAACAATTAAGAAGAAACTCAAATCGGAACACAGCAGTATAAAGAGGATTTCTTCAGGTATGGCGCGAATTGTGCCAATGCAAATTAGGATGCAAAACCCATGTGTGTTATATGCAGGGAAGTGCTGACAAATGAAGTTTAAAACCCTCAAATCTTCAAAGGCCTTTGAAGACAAACCTCTTGATTTTTTCAAAGCATGCAACAAGAACTTAAATCAACAGCTGAAGTCCTTAGCTGAAATGTAACCTTGAATGACGAAGCAAGAGATAATGTGAGGACCAAGCAGGCCCACCTGCGACATTAAAGGTAAGCAATAATGGAAGGTATGCCGGCATGGGTCGCTAACGTCAGCTGGCATGTCTCGCGAAAGTCGGCCGGCATGGGTCCCGAACGTCCACCGGTTAGTAAAAGTGGGTCCCGGGAAAAAAAGTTTGAAAAATGCTTTGGTAAGGGAATCCAGAATAAAGGTTTATAATAGAATTTAGAAAGAAAAACCTGCATTTATACCATGCCGTTTGCATCCTTAGAATGCCCCAAAGCTCTTCAGAACCAATAAAGTACTTTTTGAAATAGTAGTTATTGTTGTAAAATAGGAACATTTTATTCAAATCAATTGAGACTGAATGCAGGATCTCTTTCCTTGTACAGCGTGTCAGAACATGGAACACATTACCCAAGAATTCCATGAAGGCAAGGCCTATTTATGGGAAACAGACCCTTGGGAATTATGAATATTAAGGATTATGGAGAAAAGGTGGGGAGTTTGAATTAAAAAACATTACCATGGCTAACAAAATGTTGTTGCAAGGCAGAATTTACATTTCTGTTGGTGCATAATAGCTCCAATGGTATGTCAGACAGATATTCAAATTTATGTTTAAGTTTCGTTAAGTAGAATTACAGTCTACTCAATTCACATTATCTGAAATTATTAACACTAAAATATCACTAAAAAGGGGCTGGTTTAGCTCACTGGGCTAAATCGCTGGCTTTTAAAGCAGACCAAGGCAGGCCAGCAGCACAATTCAATTCCCATACCAGCCTGCCCGAACAGGCACCGGAATGTGGCGACTAGGGGATTTTCACAGTAACTTCATTTGAAGCCTACTTGTGACAATAAGCGGTTTTCATTTTTCACCAGTCCATTATTTACATTTTAACTTAAATTATTGCATCATTCAAATCTTGGTGTAAAATAAAATTTTGGGGGCGGCACAGTGGTTAGCACTGCTGCGTCACGGCGCTGAAGACCCGGGTTCGATCCCGGCCCCGGGTCACTGTCCGTGTGGAGTTTGCAGATTCTCTCCGTGTTTGCGTGGGTCTGACCCCACAACCCAAGATGTGCAGACTAGGATTGGTCACATTATATTGCCCCTTAATTGGGAAAAAACATTTAAAAAGATTTTGGATTACCAGCACCAAAACTGGACATAGCAAAACACTGAATCACCTAAGTGAGGAAAGTTTTCAGAGCATTGTATTAACAGTCAAATTACTAGGAATGTAAGACAGATGGACCGATATATTGAGAATGTTCATCAACAATTTTAATGGCTCACCAGATGGTATTAAAATAATTTAATTTTTTGTAAACAGCTTGTGTATTTCTAATGACCCTTCCATAGATGATTATCGAAGAACACTTTACTGGAGGGTGCAGAGTAAGAAATGGATGGGTTAATAGAGGGTAAAAAGAGGCATTCGAAGGGAACAGACAGGCAGCAAGGCAAAGTAGTTAGAGGAAAGCATTCAGGACAACAGGGCCAAAGTAACTGACAGATCATTGCCAGAAGGAAAGGAAGACTACGCAGTAACCCTGGCTAAGATGATGTGGGTGTACATTTGGCATGGTTCGTGATCTTGGAACATAGGAACATGGGACTCATGAGCAGGTGTAGCCTCTTTTTAAATAAATTTAGAGTACCCAAATAATTTTTTCCAATTAAGGGCAATTTAGCGTGGCCAATCCACCTAGCTTGTACATTTTTGGGTTGCGGGGGCGAACCCCACGCAAACACGGGGAGAATGTGCAAAGTCCACACGGACGGTGACCCTGAGCCGGGACAGGATCGAACCTGGGACCTCGGTGCCGTGAGGCCTCCCTGCTAACCCATTGCGCCACCGTGCTGCCCTTGGGTGTAGACTCTTCAGCCCTTCCATCTTGCTCTGCCATTCAACAAGAATATTGGCTGGTCAGGTGGTCTTAACTCCACTTTGCTCTCTGCCCGCCATAACCCTCAACTCCCTTGTCGATCAAAAATATGTCTAACTCTGCCTTGAATAAATTCAATGACCCAGCCTCCTCTGCTTTCTGAGGAAGAGAATCCAGCATGCTAACAACCCTCTGAGCGAAAAAAATCTCTTCATCTCCATCTTAAAAGGTCGGTGTTTAGAAATGAGAATTAAGATCTTGAAGTTGATGAAATGAGCAACAGGGAACCAACGAATCACGAGTCAGTAGCACAGTGGGGTTAGCACTATTGCTTCGCAGCTCCAGGATCCTGGGTTTGGTTCCCACTTGGGTCACTGTCTGTGCAGAGTCACATTCTCCCTGTGTCTCTGTGGGTTTCCTCCAGGCAGTTTCCTCCAGGCACTCCGGTTTCCTCCCACAAATCCCGAATGACGTGCATGTTAGGTGAATTGGGCATTCTGAATTCTCCCTCCGTGTACCCAAACAGGTGCCGGAGTGTGGCGACTGGAGGATTTTCACAGTAACTTAATTGGATGTGTTAATGTAAGCCTACTTGTGACTTTAATAAAGATTCTTATTATTAGAAGAACAAATTTCATTTGGAATTTAAGGTTTTTTTGCAGCAGAGGATTTATCTTGCCCAGATCTGAATTGACTGGATTCATGGAGAAGGGATTAGTAAAGAAAACAATGGTGTAATCTGTGAAATAAAAGTATGGATCAGTACCATTGGAACCAGTGCTGTTATGTGCTAATGAAAAAGTTATAGGAGACTAAACCAAAGGTGGGATTGTGAATTGGATTTGACAATGTTTGTTTAAAGCTTTAAACAATTAAAATGATTTAATAATGTCTTTCAAAGTCGTAACCAGTGGAATATTAGGTACAGATGGTACAAATTTGACCTGCGGATTGGGCATCAGGGATCTTGTTCTTACAATTATCTAATTGGTCATTTTTAGCGTAGTTTATTACAGCTTAAAGGATCCATCCAGAAACTTGCATTATTAATGAAAGAAAATGCCTCACAGTGTACTCTATTTGTGGATGGAGAAAACAAAATACATAAATGCTGAGCCAGGGTGCACGAGGTAGGAGTGAGCAAAAGGTTGGTCAAAGATAATGGGGTTTGGGAAGTTCTTTTTTAAAAATATATATATTTATTCAAGTTTTTTACCAACACAATTTTTTCCCCTTACAAACAATAACCCCCCCC
The DNA here is from genome assembly GCF_047496885.1 of Scyliorhinus torazame. Classification (NCBI taxonomy): domain Eukaryota; kingdom Metazoa; phylum Chordata; class Chondrichthyes; order Carcharhiniformes; family Scyliorhinidae; genus Scyliorhinus; species Scyliorhinus torazame. The sequence goes on from NC_092718.1 coordinate 205,495,040, forward strand.
CCCGGTAACAAAATAACACGAAAACGCACTGAGCAAGATATATACATGGCAAAATGGTATATTTACATAGTTTTATACACTGGCTCTCTCCCGCACATGCCAGTTTCCCCCGCCCTTCATGTTATCTCCTGCTTATCCCTCCCCACAAGCAATCTCTTTTTCCCCCCCCCGCAGGGTTGCTGCTGCTGACCGATCTTCCTCTAACGTTCCGCGAGATAGTCTAGGAACGGTTGCCACCGCCTGTAGAACCCCTGCGCAGACCCTCTCAAGGCAAACTTTATCCTCTCCAGCTTTATGAACCCAGCTATGTCGTTAATCCTTCCACATTAGCAAGATCCTTCACCGGGCTACTAGGGATGCAAAGGCCAGAATGCTGGCCTCTTTCGTCTCCTGCACTCCCGGCTCATCCATTACTCCAAATATTGCTAGCCCCCAGCTTGGCTTGACCCGGACTTTCACCACCTGAGATATTGCTCCCGCCACTCCTCTCCAGAACCCCTCCAGTGCCGGGCATGACCAAAACATATGGACATGGTTCGCCGGACTCCCTGAACACCTTCCACATCTGTCCTCTACCTCAAAGAACCTACTCAACCTCGCCCCCGTCAAGTGCGCTCTGTGAACCACCTTAAATTGTATCAAGCTGAGCCTTGCACACGAGGAGGAGGAATTAACCCTACCCAGGGCATCAGCCCACAAACCTTCCTCGATCTCCTCCCCCAGCTCCTCCTCCCATTTACCCTTCAACTCTTCTGCTAGCACTTCCCCCTCTTCTTTCATCTCTTGGTGTGTTGCCGAAACTTTGCCCTCCGCGACCCATACACCCGAGATCACCCTGTCTTGAATTTCTTGTGCGGGGAGCAATGGGAATTCCCTGACCTGTCGCCTCACAAAAGCCCTCACCTGCATATATCTAAATGCATTTCCCGGGGGTAAAACTTCTCCTCCAGTGCCCCTAGGCTCGCAAATGTCCCGTCAATGAACAGGTCCCCCATTCTTCTAATCCCCGCTCGATGCCAGCCCTGGAACCCCCCGTCCATCTTCCCCTAGACAAACTGGTAGTTACCCCTGATTGGGGACCACACCGAGGCTCCCACTGCACCCCTGTGCCATCTCCACTGGCCCCAGATCCTTAACGTTGCCGCCACCACCGGGCTCGTGGTATACTTTGCTGGCGAGAACGGCAGCGGTGCCGTCACCAACGCCCCCAAGCTCGTTCCTTTACAGGATGCCATCTCCATCCTCTTCCATGCTGCCCCCTCTCCCTCCATAACCCACTTGCGGATCATCGCCACATTTGGGAAGTTCTTTTTAAAAGGTGGACAGCAAAGTGGAGAGCACAAGAGTTTAGGGAGTGAATTCCAGTAAGTAGGACCAAGGCAGGGGGCAGAATGAAGAGAGGATAGGGTACTGAAGGCCAGAGAAGGAGGATAAATGGTTTCAAGTGATAATGTAAGACTAGAGGAGGTTGTGGAAGTAGGGTGGTGCAAAGTGTTACAACACCCTGGGATAGTGCACGTCAATCCCAGCCCCACGTGCCCTGAAGTCAGAACACAAGTGAATTCATCAGAGAATCATAGAATTTACAGTGCAGAAGGAGGCCATTCGGACCATCGAGTCTGCACCGGCCCTTGGAAAGAGCACCATACTTAGGCACACACCTCCACCCTAACCCAATAACTCCACCTCACCTTTTTGGATACTAAGGGCAATTTAAGATGGCCAATCCACCTAACCTGTACGTCTTTGGAATATGGAAGGAAATCGGAGCACCCGGAGGAAACCCACGCAGACAAGGGGAGAACAGACAGTGATATAAGCTGGGAATTGAACTTGGGATCCTGGAGCTGTGAAGCAACAGTGCTAACCACTGCGCTACTAATAATTCTTGGAAAATAACTCCAGGTCTTTGGCCCTTGCCTGCCCAATAATTATAGTCATGTTTGTAAATGTAAACACAATTACTGTTTATTTATAACCAGAACTATAATAAAATATGCAGTAAATGCAATGGGTTAACAATTAATGCCTAATTCCCACTTTAACGTACCCCCCTCTTTCATAGAATTTACAGTGCAGAAGGAGGCCATTCGGCCCATCGAGTCTTCACCGGCTCTTGGAAAGAGCACCCTACCCAAGGTCAACACCTCCACCCCATCCCCATAACCCAGTAACCCCACCCAACACTATGGGCAATTTTGGACACTAAGGGCAATTTATCATGGCCAATCCACCTAGCCTGCACATCTTTGGACTGTGGGAAGAAACCGGAGCACCCGGAGGAAACCCACGCACACACGGGGAGGATGTGCAGACTCCGCACAGACAGTGACCCAAGCCGGAATCGAACCTGGGACCCTGGAGCTGTGAAGCAATTGTGCTATCCACAATGCTACCGTGCTGCCCTACACATATACACAAAACAGACAAACACAGAGGGGTGGAAATGGGTAAAATCATAAGTAAAAGGAAAAAGAGTCTTTGTTTCAGATGATGATTTTTAGAACACCTTTCTTCATGGCAAGCTGCAGGTTAAAGTCTCAGTTTGCAGCCTGTAAAGGTCTTCTCTGTAGATTCATTCATTCAGGTATGAATGCAGTACTCACATGGCTTTTTGAAGAGAGATAGCAGAACCTGGTCTTCGTTTGCACAGCCTGTAATGGTTTCCTGTAAGTTTAGAAATACAGAGCTCGCAGCAGTGTTTCTGGAGAGAGTTATAGTAGGCTCTTGCCTCTGTGCTGCCAGAATCAAAACTGAAACCTTGGGACTCTGAAAAGCATTCCACTGGATTAGGATCCAATCACCACCTGTTACCAGGCAGGGTATGGTCTTTTGGGACAATTCATTGACCACCAGTCAATCAATCAAACCGAGTCCCACACCATCTGTCTCTCTGGTGCAGACAAGTCTGTGACTCTTGTTTAAACCAGCACAGACTAGCAAATTGATCTCTCCATCTTCAACAAACCCAGCTTCTCGAATCTACCCAACTGAAGCCTCTCATCCTTGAAACTATTCTTGTGAAGGGCCAAATGGCCTACCCTGCTCCTGGGTCTTATGTGCCTATGTAAATATTTTCTGAACCCTCTCTGAAGCCTTCACATCATTCAGAGAGTGCAGAGCCCAGAATTTAATTTGTTATACAATTGAGGCTGAACAGTATTTTCATAAAGGTTCTTCATAAATCCATGTTTTGTACTTTATACCTCTATTTATAAAGCCCAGGATCCTGTATGTCTTTTTTAACCACTTATAAATACCTCGTTCATGGTTCAAAGTAATACTTTAGAGGTAAATTTTTAGTTGTGGGAAGAACAAAGTTTAACTGTAGAAAATGGGATAAATGTATCTCAAGCAGCTTGAAGACTATTACACTTGAAAGGTTGGGACCATGTTGACTCAAGAGGTTATTGCTGCAAAGGTAAGATCATAATACAGTAGGTGGGCTTTTTTCTTTCTTTTTTTTCCAATTAAGGGGCAATTTGGCGTGGCCAATCCACCTAACCACATCTTTGGGTTGTGGGGGTGAGACCCACGTGTAGACGGGGAGAATGTGCAAACTCCACACAGACAGTGACCCGGGGCCATGATCAAACCCGGGTCCTCAATGTCGTAGACAGCAGTGCTAACCACTGCGCCACCGTGATGCCCAGATGGGCTTACTTAGCTGGAGAAGAGGTGTCGCCACTGCTTGCAAGGTCATGCAGCCCAGAGAGTTGTTTTGTTTTGGAAGTTAATGCTACAATTAATTGAAAAGCATCCCAGGAGCCCTAGAAGGCTATGTATTCATGGAGATGGTGGAGCTTAAAGTTCTCGGGTTTCAGTTCATCGGTGTGTTTGTGTGTCCTGCAGCAGGGGAAAAGGACACACCTAGAAAAGTACTGTAGTTGTCAGCTCTGTGATCAATGTAGGAAATTCAGGTATATTATATGTATTTGGTACAATACGATTAAACACCTGAGTTAGTGTGTGTAGTAGTATTTTTAAAAGAATCCTGGTTTGAAAGGTTTTGTAAGCCAGAGGTGCAATTAAAGCATCGTAAGAGCTTGAGAGGTAGGGTGTTCTTTCAGAGGGTTGGTGCAGACCCAATAAGCCAAATGGCCTCCTCCTCTGTAGGAAGTCTATGGTTCTATGATAACTTCTGGATTCTTCTGCTTGCATTAAAGATGCAGGCTGCTGGCCCGACTAGCAAAGTGATCTCTCTTGTAACTTCTGGATTCTTCTGCTTGAATTAAAGATACAGGCTGCTTGCCTTAAAAAGACATGTCCATTAATCCTCCATGGATCTAAAATGTAACGACAAAATAAAACAAGGGAGAAATTAGGGAATAAACAGGAATGACCCTTACAAAGGCCATGGAAGGATTTGTAGATTGTTTATTTTACAGCCTATTATGTAAATACCAGAGATAGGAAATGCATGAAAGTAACTTCCAGCTACAGAAAAATGCAACCGTATGCAACATAATTATTTTATGTACACCCAGTGGAACTTCACTTGTACATGTTCTTCATTATTTGAGAAAATTATTTTTGAGATGGAATGTTGGCTTGGGGTACCAGAGGAGTTGTCACTATTGGGCAGTTAAGAATTGAGATATTCACTTGGAATTGTTAAGAGACGTGATGGCACAAGAACAGATGCTGACAGTCAGTGGTTTGAATCATGGAACTGTTGAGTGGCAAAAGTGAATAAAGATACCGATTTGCTGTGGAGTCCTGGTCCCATCCTTCCTTTCTTCATTTCTCCCCCATTCACTTTCCTATTGCTTGAAATCCTTTGACACTCCTCTGCACATTTGCTATACTTTCCTTTATGGTGCTGTTGAATTCACGATAAGCAGGAAGCCTAGACAATAGGTAGAAATTAGCAAACAAGGTTGATAACTATACAAATTCAAATTCCTCCACTCCCCTCAGGGGTTCCTTCCCCGACTTGCATCCAGGCCATGGTTTTTATGAGAGGTGGGGCTCTCCCTGTTGAGGGGAACTCCCACCCCCTTAAAAAGGCAGTTCATATTCCGGAGAGGTCATGGGAAACCGTATAATCCTGATCCCGGGGCCATTGTTCCCCCTTAGTTTAACAATTACGCACAGGTTTTATGATTAACGTGAATTACAAAGTACATCGTAATCTACAATGGTTTCATTAAGACAAAGTCCCTTTTAAGCACACAGGATGACTGTGGGCAAATACACTCTCCATTCTGAACCCTAAGTGAATGTTTGCCTCCTCAGAATCCTCCCAGATGATTGTCACGTGAGAGTTTCCAAACTCCACTCCCAAAAACACGCTTTAAAATCTTCTCTCATAATTATGCTTTCCCTTAGCGGGTTGCATTCTGAAATACAGATCAGATTTCCCAAATTATACTTTTAAACAAAGCTTCCGCTCCACTCTTAACAGCAAATCCAGGCCAGGATTTTTCACCACCCCCTTTTAGGTTTTCTTTGTCTTAGCTGCTTTTACACAAACTCCAAGATCCAGCTATCTATTTCCATAGTTATTTCAGCTCATGTTCCACAGGCTATAGTGAAATCTCTCAAACCTGAAAATCACTTCAGATATATTTCTGGCATCTCCGCCTTCCTCTCAGATCTGTCTGTCTTGCTTGAAGAGTTCTTTGATCTAGTACCTTTAACCTCGGACTTCTTGGAAATGTCTCTTCGCTTCCGGTTGCGGCTATGCCTAGGTAGGTCGCACGTTCGGCAGCTCCCGCCGGGAACAGACTTTTTGGCTCTTCAGAGGGGGCCCAACGGCAATTGTTCGACGGCTCCCAGTGTGGGAAGGTGACAGCAAGGTTCCCCCGACACTATATGGATTGGACCAGGATTGGAGCAGTTAAAAAAAGTGATCCTGGTGCAGCGGAAAGTACGAGGGAGGAAAAGCAAGATGGCGGCGGTGGAGACCAAGCAGCGTGGGCGCAGTGGTCGCAGGTGCAGCAGGAGTTCCTTAAACGCTGTTTTGCGGAGCTGAAGACAGAAATGCTGGCGCCAATGAAGGCGGCGATTGAGAAGCTTGTAGAGACCCAGAAGGCCCAAGGGGCGGCAATCCGGGAGGTACGGCAAAAAGCCTCGCAGAACGAGGACGAGACCTTGGGCCTGGCGGTGAAGGTGGAGACGCACGAGGCGCTGCACAAGAGGTGGCAGGAAAAATTTGAGGACCTAGAGAATAGGTCGAGGAGGAAGAATCTTCGGATTTTGGGTCTCCCTGAAGGAGTGGAGGGGCCCGATACCGGGGCATATATGAGCACGATGCTCAATTCGCTGATGGGTGCAGGAGCTTTTCCGAGGTCCCTGGAGCTGGATGGGGCTCATCGGGTCCTGGCAAGAAGACCCAAAGCCAACGGGCCGCCAAGGACTGTAGTGATGAGGTTCCACCGCTTTATGGACAGAGAGTGTCCTGAGATGGGCCAAAAAAGAACCGAGCAGCAGGTGGGAGAACACGGAGATCCGAATTTACCAAGACTGGAGTGCGGAGGTGGCTAAGAAAAGGGCTGGTTTTAACCGGGCTAAGGCGGTTCTCCATCGGAAGGGGGTGATGTTCGGGATGCTGCAGCCAGTGCGATTGTGGGTCACGTTCCAAGATCGGCACCACTATTTTGAAACGCCTGATGAGGCATGGAACTTTATCCAGTCTGAAAAGTTGGACTCAAACTGACGGTTTGTCGTGGGGGGTTGTTTACTGCGTTTGGGGAATGTTGTTTTTGTTTTGGTGCTGTGTGGGGCTGGGTGAATGGATTTGGTGTGGGGGCTGTGGGAGAGTGTGGGCGTCGGTGTTGGAGGGGCAGGGCCCCGCAGAGGAAGAGGGGGGGTGGAGGCCTGGGGATGCGGGGTTGGGGTAAGGCCGCAAAAAGGAGCTGCGCCAGAGGGGCCGGCCGGCTCAGACGGAAAGCGTGGGCTTTTTCCCGCGTTAGGGAAGGATGGGGGCGGGGCTGGTGGGGAAGGGCGGTGCTGGAGAGGAGCGCACACTGTCTGCCAAGGGGTGGGGGGACTCTCACACTGGGGGTCGATGGAATGGCGGGAGAGGCCGGGGTCAGCAGGAGTCAGCTGACTTACGGGTGTGTCATGTGGGGGGCAAAATGGCTAGATGAGGATCTAGTGGGGGGGGGGAGAAACTGGGTTGCTGCTGCATTGGCCAAAGAGGAGCTGGAAGTAGGAGAGGTAGTCGGGGCGGGGGTCCGCCGCCTGGGGGACTGGAGGGTGCGGGAGGCGCAGGCACATGGCTGGCCTAGAAAAGGAGCTGGCTAGTCGGCAGGGGGGAGGGGAGGGGCGAGTAGCCCCCTGATCCGGCTGTTAACTTGGAATGTGAGGGACCTGAACGGGCCGGTCAAGAGGGCCCGGGTGTTTGCGCACTTAAAGGGACTAAAGACAGACGTGGTTATGCTCCAGGAGACACATCTGAAGGTGGCAGATCAGGTTAGGCTGAGAAAGGGATGGGTCGGGCAGGTCTTTCATTCAGGGCTGGATGCGAAGAACAGAGGGGTTGCAATACTGGTGGGGAAGCGGGTGTCGTTCGAGGCACTGAATATTGTAGCGGATAATGGAGGTCGATATATGATGGTGAGTGGTAGGTTGCAGGGGGTGCGGGTGGTACTGGTGAATGTATATGCCCCTGTAGCCACCTAAAATGGCTGATTCCCTATTAATTTGGCCAAAACCCGATTTAAAACGGCTAACCGAAAAGGCTGATGGGAATTGAAACCAACAGGACACAAACGGACAGCTGCAGACAGAATAGCGTATTCGGCTCTGGGGAAGTCGGCCTAGATCGATACTCGAGACTATTATGTCAACCCAGACATCTGCAGTTTAATCGGCTATCCCCGGGAACAATTGCAACATATTAACAATTGAATGCCGGGCCAGACCTGTCGGCGCCCGCAGTGGCCGAAACAAAGACAGGTGAACGACCACCCCCCGATCGAGGAATCGCCCCATTATTGGAGCATATCGAACTCCGTGATTGGGAACAAGTCCAATCACTTGGGACTCCGGGTCAAGGGCCACCCCGAGAGGCAGGAAGCCCCTGGGCCCTATAAAGTGAGGGGCCAAGTTCAGATCTCTCTCTCTCTCTCTCCCTTCTTCACCTGCTCGCAACCTTCGCAAGAACCTTCAACAAAGAACCGTAAGTCTGACTCCAGCGATCGCTACCCGATAGAGATTCCTAGCCATCGACCCGTATCAGCCTTTTGAATCCCGCAGGCCAGATCCAATTCGATAAACTATTCGTTTCCCTGACCTGGTGGGCCATCTCCTAAAGTTAAGTATTGGCCTGTTAGTTATAGGTATTAGTCTAGAAGTAGCATTATTGTATAAGTTTTAATTGCTGTATATAATAAATGACCGTTGATTTCAATCTTACTAAGCGGTGTGCTGACTTATTAATCATAACTCGAGCTTGAACCACGTGGCGGTATCAGAAAGATACCTGGCGACTCGTGAGCAAAGGTGACGTAATGAGAGGTAATAAACTAAGGCTAAAAAGAGCAACACGCCGAATTGGGATGATGCCGGATTTATGAAACGCATGCTGGGTCAGATTCCGGATCTGGAGGTAGGAAGCTTGATAATGGGGGGGGGACTTCAACACGGTCTAGGTCCAGGACGGGTAAGAGGCTGGCTGCGGCCAAGGTGCTCGGGGTTTATGGACCAGATGGGGGGAGTGGATCCATGGAGGTTTGTCAGGCCGCAGGCCAGGGAATTTTCCTTCTTTTCCCACGTCCATAGAGCCTACTCCCGGATAGATTTTTTCATTTTGAGTAGGGCGCTAATCCCGAAAGTGGAGGGAATGGAATATTCGGCCATAGCCATCTCGGACCACGCCCCGCATTGGGTGGAGCTGGAGTTGGGGAGGAGAGGGACCAGCGCTCGCTGTGGCGCCTCGATGTGGGACTGTTGGCGGATGAGGGGGTGTGCGGGCGGGTGCGGGGATGTATTGAAAGATACTTGGAGGCCAACGACAACGGGGAGGTGCAGGTGGGGGAAGTCTGGGAGGCATTGAAGGCGGTGGTCAGAGGAGAGCTAATCTCCATTAGGGCCCACAGGGAGAAGAGAGAGAGGAGGGAGAGGTTGGTGGGGGAGATTTTAAGGGTGGACAGGAGTTATGCAGAGGCCCCCCGAGGAGGGGCTACTTAGGGAGCGACGGAACCTCCAGACGGAATTTGACCTGATGACCACGGGGTAAGCAGAGGCACAGTGGCGGAAAGCGCAAGGGGCGGCGTATGAGTATGGGGAGAAGGCGAGTCAGATGCTGGCACATCAGCTTCGTAAGTGGGAGGCAGCGAGGGAGATTGGTGGAGTTAGGGATAATGGGGGGAATACGGTGCGGAGTGCGGTGAGAATAAATGAGGTATTTAGGGACTTCTATGGGGATCTGTACAGGTCTGAGCCCCCAGCGGGGGAGGAAGGGATGCGACGATTCATAGATCAGCTGAGATTCCCGAGGGTGGTGGAGGAGCAGGTGACTGGTTTGGGGGCGCCGATTGGGCTGGAGGAGCTAGTTAAAGGATTGGGGACCATGCAGGCGGGGAAGGCCCGGGGCCGGATGGGTTCCCGGTTGAGTTTTACAGGAAATACGTGGACCTGCTGGGCCCTTTGCTCGTGAGGACTTTTAATAAGGCGAGGGAGGAGGGGACCTTGCCCCCGACAATGTCCAGGGTGCTGATTTCTTTGATCTTGAAGCGGGACAAGGATCCATTGCAATGTGGGTCATGTAGACCGATCTCGCTCCTCAATGTTGACGCTAAGTTGCTGGCGAAGGTGCTGGCAACGAGAATTGAGGACTGTGTCCCGGGGGTGAGGACCGGACAGGATTTGTGAAGGGTAGGCAGCTAAATACAAATGTGCGGAGGCTCCTCAATGTGATTATGATGCCCTCGGTGGAGGGGGAAGCGGAGGTAGTGGCAGCTATGGACGCGGAGAAGGCCTTTGATCGGGTGGAGTGGGAGTATCTTTGGGAAGTGTTACGGAGGTTTGGGTTCAGGGAGGGGTTCATCAGCTGGGTCAGGCTGCTATATAGAGCCCCGGTGGCAAGTGAGGCCACGAACCGGCGGAGGTCGGAGTACATTCGGCTGTACCGGGGGACGAGGCAGGGGTGCCCATTATCCCCCTTGTTGTTTGCACTGGCATTTGAGCCGCAGGCCATGGCACTGAGGGAGTCCAGGAAATGGAGTGGATTGGTTCGGGGGGAAGAGGAACACCGGGTGTCGTTGTATGCCGATGACCTGTTGTTATATGTTGCGGATCCAGTGGAGGGGATGGCGGAGGTCATGCGGATCCTTAGGGAGTTTGGGGACTTTTCGGGGTATAAACTCAACGTAGAGAGTGAGCTCTTTGTGGTGCATTCAGGGGACCAAGGAAGGGGGATAGATGAGCTACTGCTGAAGAGGACGGAAAGGAGCTTTCGGTACTTGGGGATCCAAGTAGTAGGAGTTGGGGTTCCCTGCACAAGCTTAATTTGACGCGGTTGGTGGAGCAGATGGAGGAGGATTTTAAAAGATGGGATATGCTGCCAATCTCACTAGCGGGTAGGGTGCAGTCGATCAAAATGACAGTCCTTCCGAGGTTTCTCTTCGTGTTCCAGTGCCTTCCCATTTTGATCCCCAAGGCCTTTTTCAAATGGGTAAGCAGGAGCATCATGGGATTTGTGTGGGCAAATAAGACCCCGAGGGTGAAGAGGGTGTTTCTGGAGCGTAGCAGGGACAGGGGGGCGGGGGGCTGGCGCTGCCGAATTTGTGTGGCTATTATTGGGCAGCCAATGTGGTGATGTTTCGTAAGTGGGTAATGGAGGAAGAGGGGGCGGCGTGGAAGAGGCTAGAGATGGCGTCCTGTGTGGGCACAAGCCTGAGGGCGCTGGTGACTGCACCGCTGCCGCTCTCGCCGACAAGGTACACCACGAGTCCAGTGGTGGCGGCAATGCTGAAGATCTGGGGGCAGTGGAGGCGACACAGGGGCTAGGTGGGAGCCTCGGTTTGGCCCCTGATTCGGGAGAACCATCGGTTCATCCCGGGAAGGATGGATGGGGGGTTTCGGAGCTGGCATCGGCAGGGATTAGAAAAATGGGGGACCTGTTCATCGATGGGACGTTTGCGAGCCTCGGGACGCTGGAGGGGAAGTTTGGGCTACCCCCGGGAAATGCTTTCAGGTACATGCAAGTGAGGGCGTTTGTGAGGCGGCAGGTGAGGGAATTCCCGCTGCTTCCGGCACGTGGGATTCAGGACAGGGTGATTTCGGGTGTATGGGTTGGAGAAGGCCAGGTTTCGGCGATTTACCAGGAGCTGCAGGAAGAGGAGGAGGCCTCGGTGCAGGAGTTAAAGGGCAAGTGGGAGGAGGAGCTTGGGGAGGAGATAGATGAGGGTCTGTGGGCTGATGCCCTGAGTAGGGTTAATTCTTTCTCCTCTTGCGCCAGGCTCAGCCTAATACAGTTTAAAGTTACTCACAGAGCGCATATGACAGGGGCGAGGTTGAGTAGGTTCTTTGGGGTTGAGGACAGATGTGGGAGGTGCTCGGGGAGCCCGGCAAATCACGTCCATATGTTCTGGCCGTGCCCAGCGCTGGATGGGTTTTGGAAGGGTTTTGCGAGGACTATGTCCAAGGTTGTGAACGCCCGGGTCAAGCCGAGCTGGGGATTAGCATTATTTGGGGTATCGGACGAGCTGGGAGTGCAGGAGGCGAAAGAGGCCGGTATTCTGGCCTTTGCGTCCCTGGTAGCCTGGCGGAGGGTTTTGCTACTATGGAAAGATGCGGAGCCCCTTAGTGTGGAAGCTTGGATCAATGACATGGCAGGGTTCATCAAGCTGGAGAGGATAAAGTTTGCCTTGCGAGGGTCTGTGCAAGGGTTCCTCAGGCGGTGGCAACAGGTGCTAGGCTATCTCGCGGAGCGTTAGGAGGAGGTCAGCAGCCCGGGGAGGGGGTGGGGGGGTTCTTTTGGGGTGGCGTTTGGGTTAAGGTGGGCGGGTTTTCCCTATTTGTGTTTTTTACTGTTATATGGGGGGTTATTGTATATGGGGGAAATCCAATGTATAATTTCTGCTTGTTGTGTTCTGGTTTCTTTCTTCTTGTTCGGGGGGGGGGGTGGTTTGTTGAAAATTTGTTTGAAAATTTTGAATAAATATATATTTTTTTAAAAAGGAAATGTCTCTTCATCTCTCTGGTTTCCTTAATTAGCTGCTCTTCAGATCTCGGTACATGATTTCTTAACCATTGCTCCATGTTCTTGTAGAAAAGCTTAACCATTGCTCCATTTTCTTGTAGAAAAGCTGAGAGATGTTCCCTCTCTAGCTTTCTAAACCAACTGCTTTCAGCAAAATTGTGAGAGCTGCCTTCTCTCTCACTACCTATCTCCAACAGCAATCAAATTAGCTAAATTAAAACTTAAAAGCTTCTCTACCTTACAAAGACCTAGTTGCTAAGCAACCCCCACATGCTTATTATGCCTTGTATTTATTCTTCACGCCGTAACCCTCTCTAAAACAATAGAAACACAGTTGGAACTTAACCAACTCCCACACATACAAAACACCTTTGTCCAGCATGAATCTAACTATAGGTTTTACCCTTCCAGGCACAGAAACATTAAATTAAACCCACTTCAAACTCTACTTTATTTCTAATGTTTACCAATACAAATATAAATCTCTTAAAACTATCTTTGTTTTCCTAACAAGGTATATGCAACAAAATACAGTTGACCATTCTGATTGGTTCAATCAGAGTTAAGTCTGATTCTGTGATTTGATTGGTCAACCCAATGATACTGTCATAAAAATAGTTTAAAGACTTCAGTGTCGGAACCATTTCCATTGCAAGTTCCTGTGTCCACATTTTTAATGGAAACTACCGTCCTGCTGCCTTCAGTAAGTGATGTTCCATCTCCTCCATTGTAAGAAAGGTATAATTTCAAGATGACAGGTTTACACCGGTAGTTCCCATTAAAAATATGAATACAGATGTTGATGAAGGAAAACGCATATTCAGGCTTAATTTTGCATGTGATTGAAGATGTATAAATAACAAACACCATATTGTTGGTGTGTAAGAATATACGGTGAACTCTGAGGAATCGCTGGAAATTGACTTGGAAATGTATTTCTCTTTACTGCACAGTTTAATACTTCAGTTCTTTAAGATAGGACATCTCGGATAGTATTTATTTGTTAATCTGATTTCTCTATTTGTAGATGGTACAGCTGCATGTTGGGAAAGAAATGCAGCTTGGCTCCTTTGAAAGAAGAACTTCGCAAACAAGAGGTAAGAATTGAGATTTGTCGGAGAAGGGAAAGAAAAAAAGAGCTTGGGGCACACTTTCTAAAAGAATTCTATCTGCCATTCTGGCAAGCAATTGAAATTATGTTTTTAAAGTTTCCGACCCATTGGAAAATTTGACAGATCTGGAATGCAAGTTCTAAGATTCAAGATGCATTAAGCATCTTTGGCTTATTTTTAATGATTTAACTTATAGTTCTGAGTTTCCCAAATAACAGCTTGAATAGAAAAAAAATTGAATGGCTGTGTTGTACTTATGAAAAATGGACTGCACCACTCATTGATGGTGTCCATTGAGATCTGATTTAATAGGACACTGATTAGTGCTTATGATTTCCCCAAATGATAAATTTTGTAACTTTTGGGCAATAAGAAGTAAACATGGAGTGAAAGTAAAGCAATGTGCAAAATGAGAAGTTAATTGGCACCACCTTTCCTTACCTGCTGTCAGATTATGGAAGAACTTGGGGTAAAGGTCTCTTAACCTGACTTCTTAATTGGCTTGGGGTTGATATAAGATAATTCTATTTTTAATAAGGGACAATTTTTAAAATAATAAAGTCTCTAGGGTTTTGGAGGATGTGCATCCTTTATGACCCATTCTGTAAGACCATAAGACATAGGAGCGGAAGTAAGGCCATTCGGCTCATCGAGTCCACTCCACCATTCAATCATGGCTGATTTCAACTCCATTTACCCACTCTCTCTCCATAGCCCTTAATTCCTCGAGAAATCAAGAATTTATCAACTTCTATCTTAAAGACACTCAACGTCCCGGCCTCCACCGCCCTCTGTGGTAATGAATTCCAGAGACCCACCACTCTCTGGCTGAAGAAATTTCTCCTCATCTCTGTTCTAAAGTGACTCCCTTTTATTCTAAGGCTGTGCCCCCGGGTCCTAGTCTCCCCTGCTAATGGAAACAACTTCCCTACATCCACCCTATCTAAGCCATTCATTATCTTGTAAGTTTCTATTAGATCTCCCCTCAACCTCCTAAACTCCAATGAATATAATCCCAGGATCCTCAGACGTTCATCCTATGTTAGGCCTACCATTCCTGGGATCATCCGTGTGAATCTCCGCTGGACCCGCTCCAGTGCCAGTATGTCCTTCCTGAGGTGTGGGGCCCAAAATTGCTCACAGTATTCTAAATGGGGCCTAACTAATGCTTTATAAAGCTTCAGAAATACATCCCTGCTTTTATATTCCAAGCCTCTTGAGATAAATGACAACATTGCATTTGCTTTCTTAATTACGGACTCAACCTGCAAGTTTACCTTTAGAGAATCCTGGACTAGGACTCCCAAGTCCCTTTGCACTTCAGCATTATGAATTTTGTCACCATTTAGAAAATAGTCCATGCCTCTATTCTTTTTTCCAAAGTGCAAGACCTCGCACTTGCCCACGTTGAATTTCATCAGCCATTTCTTGGACCACTCTCCTAAACTGTCTAAATCTTTCTGCAGCCTCCCCACCTCCTCCATACTACCTGCCCCTCCGCCTATCTTTGTATTATTGGCAAACGTAGCCAGAATGCCCCCATTCCCATCATCTAGATCGTTAATATATAAAGAGAACAGCTGTGGCCCCAACACTGAACCCTGCGGGACACCACTCATCACCGGTTGCCATTCCGAAAAAGAACCTTTTATCCCAACTCTCTGCCTTCTGCCTGACAGCCAATCGTCAATCCATGTTAGTGCCTTGCCTCGAATACCATGGGCCCTTATTTTACTCAGCAGTTTTCCGTGAGGCACCTTATCAAAGGCCTTTTGGAAGTCACGATAGATAACATCCATTGGCTCTCCTTGGTCTAACCTATTTGTTATCTCTTCAAAGAACTCTAACAGGTTTGTCAGGCACGACCTCCCCTCACTAAATCCATGCTGACTTGTCCTAATCCGGCCCTGCACTTCCAAGAATTTAGAAATCTCATCCTTAACAATGGATTCTAGAATCTTGCCAACAACCGAGGTTAGGCTAATTGGCCTATAATTTTCCATCTTTTTCCTTGTTCCCTTCTTGAACAGGGGGGTTACAACAGCGATTTTCCAATCCTCTGGGACTTTCCCTGACTCCAGTGACTTTTGAAAGATCATAACTAACGCCTCCACTATTTCTTCAGCTATCTCCTTTAGAACTCTAGGATGTAGCCCATCTGGGCCTGGAGATTTATCAATTTTTAGACCTCTTAGTTTCTCTAGCACTTTCTCCTTTGTGATGGCTACCATATTCAACTCTGCCCCCTGACTCTCCTGAATTGTTGGGATATTACTCATGTCTTCTACTGTGAAGACTGACGCAAAATACTTATTTAGTTCCTCAGCTATTTCCTTGTCTCCCATCACTAGATTACCAGCGTCATTTTGGAGCGGCCCAATGTCTACTTTTGCCTCCCGTTTGTTTTTAATGTATTTAAAGAAACTTTTACTATATTCCTAATGTTACTGGCTAGCCTACCTTCATATTTGATCCTCTCTTTCCTTATTTCTCTCTTTGTTATCCTCTGTTTGTTTTTGTAGCCTTCCCAATCTTCTGACTTCCCACTACTCTTTGCCACATTATAGGCTTTCTCTTTTGCTTTGATGCATTCCCTAACTTCCTTTGTCAGCCATGGCTGCCTACTCCCCCCTCTGATAACCTTTCTTTTCTTTGGGATGAACCTCTGAACTGTGTCCTCAATTACTCCCAGAAACTCCTGCCATTGCTGTTCTACTGTCTTTCCCACTAGGCTCTGCTCCCAGTCGATTTTCATCAGTTCCTCCCTCAGGCCCCTGTAGTTACCTTTATTTAACTGTAACACCTTTACATCTGATTCTACCTTCTTTCCTTCAAATTGGAGATTGAATTCTACCATATTATGATCACTGCCTCCTAAGTGTTCCCTTACTTTAAGATCTTTAATCAAGTCTGGCTCATTACATAACACTAAGTCCAGAATGGCCTGTTCCCTCGTGGGCTCCATCACAAGCTGTTCCAAAAAGCCCTCCTGTAAACATTCAATGAATTCCCTTTCCTTGGGTCCACTGACAGCATTATTTACCCAGTCCACCTGCATATTGAAGTCCCCCATGATCACTGTGACCTTGCCTTTCTGACATGCACTTTCTATTTCGTGGTGCATTTTGTGCCCCCGGTCCTGACCACTGTTAGGAGGCCTGTACATAACTCCCATTATGGTTTTTTTGCCTTTGTGGTTCCTCAACTCTACCCACACAGACTCCACATCATCTGACACTATGTCGTTTAGTGCTATTGATTTAATTTCATTCCTAATTAACAAGGCAACCCCGCCCCCTCTGCCCACCTCTCTGTCTTTTCGTAGGTTGTGAATCCCTGGATGTTTAAATGCCAGTCCTGAACCCCCTGCAACCACGTCTCTGTGATGCCTACCACATCATACCTGCCAGTCACAATCTGGGCAACAAGCTCATCTACCTTGTTCCGTACACTGCGCGCATTTAAATATAGCACCTTTAATTCTCTATTGACCGTCCCTTTTTGTTTTCTTAGTGTGGTGGACCTTGGTTTACTGAACCTTTCCATACATGTGTCATATTTTGTGGGATTGGGACTATCGTAACCTCTCCTGAGTTTTATCTTTTCGTGCTTTTTTGTATTCCTAAGCAGCTACGCTTCCCACTGATTACTTCACCTCTTGGTTCCCTGACTTTCCCTTCCCCCCCAATCTCTGTAGACATGTAAACAAAAATGCCAGTATCTATCCCAGGATTTAATTGTGAATAATTTAAATTGACAAGTTGAAAGCATACTACCTCTTTTGAATTATATGCTTTTTTATATGGAAGTGGATGTAAACTTTTTTTGAAACTAATTATTGGTTATCTTGTGTTAAATAACACTTCACTTTGGAATTTAATTTGCATTTTTTTCACTGAATCTGTCATTGATTGACATAATGAAAATTGGCAGCCCTCGGCTAAATGCACCAGTTAATTTGCAATCAGTCAAGCTTTTGTTTCTGTGTCTAAGCACCTGTTATATGTCATCCAGGTCCCTAAAGTCACCCACACTGAATTCTGTCAAGGGCGAACCATGAGGTGGGCTTTGGCATGGAGTTTTTATGAGGATGTAATTATGCCTGTAAGTATTGCATTCAGTGAGTCATAATCCATCCTTGATCTTCTATTCCAATTTAAAACACAATGGAAGATCAAAGCCAGGATAAAATTATTGAAATGATCATACCTCATTTATTACGTGGAGTTTAAACGTGTACTGTGCAGAAGAGAATACAGTGGGCGCGATCCAATTGCCACGCTGTGCATGAAAGTCAGCTTGCCGCGGTACAGCGTAACCAATAAAAGCCAGGAGACCCTGCTCCTGGGATCTACATGGTTCACAATGCCTCGCGAGATCTAACATAATCTTGCGAGACGTGGCAATGTAAATCCCACCCTCACTTTCTGGCAAATCTGCATATTAAAGTGAGACAGCTTGTCTCACTTTAATATGCAGATTCCCGAAGTACCTCCGATGTTGGGATCTATCCCCTTCGCCTCAGATACCTTGGACGAGTGCCGTTTGGTACTGATCTCCACAAACGGGGACCAGGCGGAATAGTACTCGTGGAGCTCCTGATCCAGTTGAAGTTGGAGACTGAATAATGTAATATTATTAAATTTACGGAAACTGCGAAGTCTCGGACTAATGTTGATGTATTAATTATTCATCAAAATTTATATTTATTAAGGATTACAGAAATGTTTAGTAAGACATTGAAGAATATATAGTTTCTCTTCTAGGCATACTAATGTTATCCTTAGGACAATTTTGTCTTCATATTTTATTAACACTGAATCCTACATGTTTGCCAGTTTAGGCAGTAGGCTATGCAGGGCCTTCTATGTACAATGGTTTCTGCTGTTTACATGATACCTGTAATGTAGAAAAATATCCTGCTGCACTTCACAGATCTGTGTAGAATCAGCATTTATTCGCTGGCTAGAATGGGAAGAAAATAGATTCGAATCCCAGCCTCTTCTGAAATGCTTGCCCAAATACCTAGAATAACAATGGGTTGAATATCTCATCCAACTTTCCAAACAGTGAGATTGACTGCTGGATCGTAATGAGCAATTGTACCTATATCAGTACACCATTTAACTAACAGAAACAATGGTGTCAATATCCACAGAAGTCACTCACCCTGCCCAGAGTTCCCATTTGACTTTCAAATTAAGGATTATGCCGGTGAGATGAAATAAAACCATTTTGTTTTTCTCAAAGAAAAAAGAGGGCGCATGATGATTGCAGCAATAAGGCACTCAGGCACTATTTTGTGAATTGATTAGTTTGACCTTAATATACATCTTCCAGTATTTCTGTTCGATACATTTAGCCCCTTGAGGTTTCAACTTGATAGCATTTTAATATGAATCACATCAAGATCCTTCTATAGTAAAATAATAAAAAATCCCAAAACATGACAGTATCGAAATTTATGATTGGTTCTGATAGGTACATTTGGGAAAATAAATTTCATTTATCATTGAGTTGGTCCCAGGACATTGTAAGTGTAAGTCATTGCTAGTATAATTTAGAGTGAGATTTGGGAATTTTTTTTACATGGGTAATTTATATCTAAAAATGCTTTACTGCAAACTATGGTGGATGAATAATAGCTTTCAAAAGGGAAATGGATAACTATTTGAAAACAAATTTAGAAAGAGAATAGAGAATGGCACGGAAATGGGACAAAGGGATGCTCCTTCGGTTCGATGGCTCAGGAGGAAAAAGCCAAATGATTTCTTTCTGTTATGTAAAGTTCTGTTTCATCTTTTTGAGAAAGGTCAAATTAGGGTTTTAGTTTCTTACGTCTCACTTTTTGATAGAATCATTCCTCCGTCTGCCAGAATGTTTGCTGCCACATGCACATTCTTTAAAAAATTGAACGTTTGAGTACACTTTATATTACATAGCACTTTTAATATATAATGTGCATAAATTTTTAAACACCCATAAGGAGAATTGACAATTTAAAACCACTTTTTTCCAATTGATTCTCCCACAGTCCAGCTGCTTCTTGGAAGGTACATTTTCTCACTGTTGTGGTTATGATTTTTGCTCGAAGTGGATATTCCAATCACTAATATTTGGAATAAACTACCCAAGTCATAACTCGGCAACTTCCAGAAATAAACTACTCTTTTTTTCGCTCTTAAAATTCCATTGAAAATCTTCCTGTTATTTGAGCTCTAAAGTAGCATAGATATGTTAGAAAGCAATCATTTTAATTCAGTGTTCATTGTTATATGATGAACACATGGCTGCCATGATCATTATTGTATCTGATTTTGCTATAGATTGCATTCATGGTTGCTGATTGTTCAACAAATATTAGATTGGGCCACTGCAGAGTATTTTGATGTTGCTTTGTTTTTGAAGTTTGCCACTATTTCTCCCAATTCTATTTTCCTTTTTTGCCCGCTCAGCTATTAGATGATATTAATGGAAAGTTGGGTGGGGGAATTTACAGTAACCAAAATAATAAATCTTTGGCTGCATTCCCAATCCAATAAACTATTTTCTCCAAAGACTCAAGAATAAGTTTTTAATTTTTGTGCTCATTTAAATTTAAAAACAAAAACACAATGATTAAAGACACCTTGCGCTGACTTTATCATTTTTGAAAGCTCCTACCTCTCGGTGACCAATCAATCACAGAACTTCATTATCCTCTGTGAGTCCTTAGGCTATTGGGAAGGGACAAATAGGGATATTAGTAAAGCACTTATTTTTATTTAGCCGAGGAATATACTGTTTAAAAATCTCTTAACATTTTGGTGCTTCCAGCCATTCATAATAATAACTGCATATTAGCATGATCAAAATCGCAAACGCTTGTAAACTTTTTGAAGATTAACAGCACAAAATAGAATGATTGCATGAGTCACATAGGTAACCTTGATCTCAAAGGCCTTGGTGAAAAGCCCATTCAGTTTCGTAAGAGTATTAAAGATTGGTCCATTATCGAGTAATGCAGATGATCACTTAACCTAGAAAATTAAGTTTAAAAGAAAAAAATATTGCATGCAGATTCCATTACTATTGGCATTACACCTGGCATCTGTCCTGGGAAGGAGTTCAGTATCATAACTGGCCATCTTTTTTTCAAGAAATATTAAGGTTTGCCAGTATTTTATGTTTTTTTATAATGAACCATTTTGGGGAATCTTGAACATGGGACGAAACAAATCAAATTGCAGTTCCTTATATAATGTGAGAGAACTCTGATGGAAGTGCCCTCTCCTGACTAGCTTATTTGTCATGAATTTGCTGAATGTCCATGTTATCAAAGAACCGTTTAATTAAGTTGCACAAATTTCCCTTTTCATATTTTTGCTCATCCCGCCTGAAAAAGCATTAATCCCAAAACTATGATATGATTCCAAAAATAACAAGGACCCTCCAGTTAGCTGCACAAGTTCCCGTCCTTACTGTGTGATCCCAGTTCTTGAGTCAAAGAGAGTTATTCTCCCAGGCTAGATCAGAAAGGGGCCTCACAGCCCATCCAGTTCAGTCTACAATCCCATCCAGTTCTGTCCACAACAAGGATCATTGGATAACTTTGACTGGGGATAGTGCCACTATTTAAAATGATACCTGAGCTTCATTTAGCTATCTTGAAGCAGATTGGAATCTTTCTGGTCTGTATGGTACAGTGTAATTTAGCAACTAAGCGTGGAGTGGAGCTGTCAATTTATTCTTATTATTTTGTATTCATAGAATCATAGAATTTACAGTGCAGAAAGAGGCCATTCGGCCCATCGGGTCTGCACTGGCCCTTGGAAAGACTACCCTACTTAAGTCCACACCTCCACCCCAACCCGCAACCCAGTAACCCCACCCAACCTTTACCTAACCTGCACATCTTTGGACTGAGGGAGGAAACTGGAGCACCCGGAGGAAACCCGCACAGACATGGGGAGAACGTGCAGACTCCGCACAGAGAGTGATCCAAGCCGGGAATCGAACCTGGAACCCTGGAGCTGTGAAGCAACAGTGTTAACCACTGTGCTACTGTACCACCCCTCGCCCAACCCCATGTGTACATGTACAAGCACACGCACCCATCCCCTGCCTACAAACAGCACTTTGTTTACCTTTCAAACGTTGCTGCTATAAAGCAATGGTAATGCCCGACAAATGTTCAAACACAAACCTACTATTGTACCTTGAAGTGATGTGGTTATTGTCCCTTTAAGGGCAATACGGCAAAGTAAGAGCCACATGGCCTGTGTTGCCCTTAAAGGGACAATCGCAAGTGATAAATAATTTCACAGACTTTTTCTGAACGTAGGCGTGCCCTATATTAACGGCAAAATGCAACATAGGTTTACCTTGGGAGAGTTAAGTTTTGATAGCTATTATCTTGCTTTTTATAGTGTGCTCTGTACCCCAATATAAGATAATAAGAAGTGTTGTTAAATTTCACCAACATTTTTGTCATTGCACTTTTTGTTTCCTCAATTTTACTGGAATATTAAGACTCGCAGCAGTATTTGTGTTGCTTGGCAAGTGTTGTTTTTCAGCAGCCATCAGTTATAGAGAGAAACCTCCTGTGGTACTTCTGCCTGTTACTGTATTCCCCTCGGGCACAGTGTGGGATTCCCAGGTTTGTTAGTGTTTGTGTTACACAGTCTGGAGCTGCAGTGGCACACCAGCTGATGCATGTTAGCTGTTTTGCAAATTAATGAGGTTTTCTTTTCGTACTTTTTTCCCCCGCTTCTTGATTTTTAAAGATAAAGATTATGTATGCCATTGCTAGGACCTTATCATCATAGATCCTCTTCTAATGGGGTGGTTTGGACATGTAATGCTTGAAAATTAGGTACTCCACCTGCCGTCTGGGGACATAAGTCCTTGTTAGTTTAGACTCTGATTGATATCTAAGCATGACACCAGGTTTAAAATGAATTAGGTGGTTGCTAAAATGACCTTGATATCGCAACATCTACCAGTCATGTCTACAGAAAAAACTTCAGTTGCAACATCTTATTTCTCTTGGGTCAGGACATGCGGCATTAAGCTTTTCTTGGTGTATTAAAGAACAAATTACCTAAGCCTGAAATGGGTCCTACGGTATTTTGATACTCAAAGCATGCATTTGGCAGCACATAAAGGAGAGAGGAAGAACCACACAAATGATTTTTCAGTATGATTGAGAGCACCCAGTGTGAATTTGCTATCAAATTAGAAGACTGAAAAATTAGGCAAACGTTGATATAATTAAAAAATTATTTTTAAAATGCTTTTTGCATATTTAACTTATTAAAATAAGTGTACCATCTGTTCCATCGCTGGACATTGAGTATTGAGCACGGTTGCATTTTTATCATTAATAAACACATCAAAACAGAGAAGAGGCTGACATTTGTCAGTCTGGGTAGCATCATGTTGTTAATAATGCATTCCCTAGCCTTCCATTAGATGCACTTAACCTGCTACCAGAATGCTGGTGGTTTCTGATTCGCAGTAACCCAGCAACAGTTCCATGCAGTGCAGTTGATGTGCACAGCGATTAGTAATCTTCTCAGGGGGATTTTTTTTTCTTCTCTTTGACACACTCACCTCCTAAAGACCCAGAATCAGGATAGGCTGCCAAGAAAAAAGAAAGAAAGAAGAGCAAGTTAGGCAGAAAAATTGGCCTAGTTTCCTCCCCTTCACGTGGTCAGTAGATGAAATCTCCTGACACTGTTGTTTTTCGTCTCTCGAAAGATAAAAGAAGATGCACAAGTGCTGAAGGAACAACAGCAGCCTGGTGTTTGTTTCATTTTCTGTTTTGGAAAATCTCTGTTTTTCTTTTTCGTCCGCCCTACACCAACTGCAAGCAAACAGTCTTCACCCAAACTAATAGAAAGGCCAAATGTTTGGCTGTTCAGGTTAATGTTAAAGAAAGGCATTATTCAAAGTGTCTGTGTCCTGGCTAGTTTTTCTGCATGATCTAAAACCACCCAACGCATCTTTGTGTCATTCTGTGTCAACTGACCTTGGTGACTTTTGTGAGGCTTTGCAGGTGCAGAAAGGCACACTCATTTGACATAATAGTCTTTTTAATCTAAAAATGTTTAATTGAGTGAAGTACTTTGAGATATTTTGGTAATGTAATGTGATATATATACATTTCACTGGGTATGTATGACTTTTCCTTCAATTGTTTTAAGCATCTGGCCTACCCTCAGAACCTTCCAACAACAAAATGGTCAGAATCAGGATTTTGGTGGCATGGAGATTAAATTTATGTCCTTTCACCACATACCACTCGCATCATTTTCACAACCATATGTTAGACTTCATATTATTTTATTATTAGAATAATAGAAAATACAGCATAGAGTGAGGCTATTCAGAGCATCACACCTGTACTAATGGTGCCATTTTAACCAGAGTTTATTTACCCAGTAAGCGCATACAGCATAGAAGGAGGCCCTTTAGCTCTTTGCTCCTGTGTTGGCTCTTTGAAAGACCTATCCAATTATACCATTCTTCTGCTCTTTCCCCTAAGCCCTGGAATGTGAACAGGTCTAATTTCAGTGAGTTGAAAAAGAATCTGGTAAGTGATACGTTAAATGAGCAATAGGAGGGCTTCAAAGAAGAGACAGTTTGGGTACAGACTGTACATATTCCCAAAAGGGAAAAAGGAAGGGCATCCAAAGTTAGAACTCCCTGGATGACTGAAAATATGGAGACCAAAATGAAACACAAAAAGGAAGATTAGATAAATGTCACATTTATAATCCAGTAGTAAACCAATCCAGATACAAAACTTTAAAGGAAGAACTGGATCGGATCAATTAAGCACAAAAAATAGAGATCCTATGGCTGAGGTACTGAATTAATACTTTGCTACTGATTTAATTCAAAACGATAATGCTGCCAATTTTACAGTAAAGGAGGAAGTAGGGAAATTTGATAGGATAAAAATAAAGTGCAGGTACTTAAAAGAGTGGCAGCATTCATAGAGAAAGAAGGTACGACATAGAAAGAACAGGTATGGAGGTGCTGTGGTCAGATTTTCAGGAGTTAGGGAGGAAGTTTTAAAAATGTAGGACCTCAAAGGTAGTAAGTAATCTCTGGATTACTCAGTGCCATGCAGTAGAGGAAGTGAAGAGAGGAAATATCAATGTGTGACTTGAAGCGTGGTGCGGGAGGGAGAGCTTCAGATCCTTTGGGCATTGGGGCCAGTTGTGTAGCGGGGACACTGATTCAAAAGGGATGGGTGGCACCTCAAAAAGGTTGGGACTAATGTCCTCGTGGGGAGGTTATCTAGTGTGGTGAAATGAGTTTAAACTAAATTGACAAGGGATTGGGCACTGACATTTAGAAGTAGAAAAGAAAGGTAAGGTACATAAAGTGAGAATGTTGGACAGTACTAGAGAAGGGAGTAGTATATTAGATTAGAGCGGAGAAAGAAACACTATGAGGAATACAAAGACAGGTTTACAATACAGATATCTAAATGCACAAACTGGTGAATACGTTTGGTGAGTTATAAGCACAAATATTTGCGGGAATATGATGTAATGGTATTAACAGTCGTGTGGCTTAGATTTCTGAGGGCTGGGTGTTAATATTCAAGGATATAAAGTGTTCAAAAAAGATAGGGAAGGAAATACAGAAGGTTATGTGGCAGTACTTGTCAGCTTCCTACGGTAAATACTCATTAAGTATTCTCACCTTGACTTGCATCTCTAAGCATATGTCACACTCTTTGTCCCTAACAGGACTCAGTCCGCATCTTACTATCCACTTACTATTTAAATACCAATGGAAGATTTTCACGATCCCTTTTATGCCAACTCCCATCCTATTCTCATATTCTGCCTTTGTAAGTCTTAAATTCCCCTTCACTTGCCCTCTCAATCTAGACATTATAATATTGTCAAGGGAGAACATCTTTGAGGGTGCATGGACAGAATTCATTTGGTTAGAGTTGAGAAGCCATTCATTGTACAGCACACAATGCTTTGGCTATTTTACACCTACACATTTTTCACAAGTAGTGCTCCTTTATATCTTTCAAATCCATCATTTTCTTTAATGTAATTGTCTGAAAATATTGCTGATTGTGTTGAATGTTAGGAATGCATATAACGCAGCAGATGTGGTGAATAGTCCCTCGTGTATTGTCATATAACAGGAAGGAGCAGATAGCTCCAAGGATATTTTTCAGCTGCTAAGGTACTACATAATTCTGATATATTCTGTGATATATTAACTGGCCCCTGACTAATAAATAAACAATACTCACGTAACATCTATTGCTTATACCTTATTCACTAATGAATAACTTGTATTTTTAAAGGGGGGATTTTGACCTGCTAATAGCTGTTGTACCTTTATTCTAATGCCTCCCAAACACAGCCTCAGAATATTGCACGGAAAATAGTGAAAGGCCCTCACGAGTAAGATGTTGATATTCCCTTTTTTATTCTCTTATATATTTATATTGCATCAGGAAGCAGTTCTGTACACTTCTCTGATCCCAGGTGCTCTATTTATATTGAGTAAGTTCCAAAGCACCTGAATGGCATTGTAAACAAGTGGACTGACTACCTTTCAAGAGGATATGGAATCTATTCGATATAGCCTGAAAATTCAAACAAACACCTAGAGTGAATCCAATTGAACAGCTACTTGAACAGATTTGGTGCAAATCTGATTGATGTATTGACTACTGCGAGAAATACCTGTAGTAAACCATGCATGTTGACAATAATTTTTTAAAATATAAATTTAAGAGTACCCACTTTTTTTTCCAATTAAGGGGTAATTTAGCGTGGCCAATCAATCCTAACCTGCACAGCTTTGGGTTGTGGAGGTGAAACCCACGCAGACCCGGGGAGAACGTGCAAACTCCACACAGACAGTGACCCAGAGCCGGGATCGAACCTGGGACCTCGGCGCCGTGAGGCAGCAGTGCTAACCACTGTGCCACCGTGCTGCCCTTCATGTTGACAATAATGAACAATAACATCAATATTAGTTTTTAAATTACCACTTGATCTGGCATCAGTTAACATTTGTGGAAGAGAATTCCAATTTTCTGCCAGCAATTGTGTGAATAGGTGTTTTCTAATTTCCTCCTGAAAGGTCTGGCTCTCATGCTTTGACCAAGAGACCAGTTATAAACTCTCCATTGAGCAAAAATGATTTCTCTCTATCTTATCTGTTCCTCTTGATTCATTTAAATCACCCCATAACCCTCTAAATTCCAAATAATACAACCTTAGTATGTACATTTGCTCCTTGTAATTTAACCCTTAGAATCCAAGAATTGTTCCGGTAAATCTACACTACACTCCTTCCAAGGTGGAATCACGCTTTGTGCTCCAGGTATGATCTGACCCAGGGTTTTGTATAGCTGCATTATGACTTCTGTCTTCTTGTATTCAACTCATCCAGATAAAAATCCAATATTTCATTAGTCTTGTTTAATATCTTCTGTTAATGGCAATTTAAGGATCTTGGTACATGGACTGATGAGCCTCTTTGGACCTCCCACTGTCTTTCCACCATTCAGAAAGTACCTTGTTCTTTCCTTTTGGGTCCAAAGTGGATTAGCTCACATTCGCCTAGATTGAAAACCATTTGCCACAGCCTTGCCTATTCTGTCAATATCTCTGTGCTAATTCACAACTGTTCCCATTGTACATTCCTGTAGCTTGGGAAGATCCTTGTGAATGTAAAGTAGCCAAGTAAATGCAAAAAGCACTTTGCTAATTTGTGCAGGTGAGATGAGCCATTCAGTACTCCACAGCCAGAAAATCCTTTTTCCTCTGTTTGTACCAGGTGCCTTTTTTTGGTAATATGCATCGTGCCTGATGCTGGTGATGGTCATCGTGCCGGATGGTGGTGATGGGCATAGTGCCTGATGGGAGTGATGGGCATAGTGCCTGAAGGTCGGAACAATGCTTAGTTTACTGAGCTGCCACTCTTGTCACAATTACAATCAGTAGTCTCAAAATAAACAAGTTCCAAAAGTAGGTATAGCGATAATTAGAGAAACATGATCGAACTTAAAACTTTGTGATAGCAATATCTGGGCAGCAGTATCATCCTGTGTTTTTCTCCCTCACAAAAAAGTTAAGATGTCACAAGGGAGAATAATATCTCAGTTACTACTTTAAACAAGAATTTAAATAGAATATTTTTCCAATTCACATTTTTCAGCACCTTCAATGCAGAGGTAAAAGTTACATTTATTGCTTGTAAATGTACTGAGAGTTCTTTTGCACTGATAAATTTGTACACACAGCTAGGATGTCTTTAAGAAATGGTAGGTGGCATGATTCCCATTACTATGTTTAATGTGCACTTTAAAAAAAATGTATTTTATTCCAAACGTATATAGTTACACAACAAACAATTTGGGGAACAAACTCCCCAACACACAACTATACAGTTGGTACGAATTTTACACTTTCACCACCCCTCCCCCCACGATGAAGAGCTCCTCAAACATGGCCATGGACAACCCCCACCTTGCCTCGAAGCCCTCTGCTGAACCCCTTAATTCGTACTTAATCCTTTCCAACCAAAGAAAGTCATAAGTCCCTCAGCCGACTTGCCACGCCTGGTGGCATTGCTGACCGCCACTTCAGCAGAATTCTGCGCCGGGCAATGGGAGAGTTGAAGGCCACAACATCGGCCCTCCTCCCCTCCAACAGATCCGACTTCTCCGATATCCCAAATATCGGCACGTATGGATCCGGCTCAGCCTCCACCCCCACTATCCTCTTTTTAAATAAATTTAGAATACCCAATTATTTTATTTTCAATTAAGGGGCAATTTGGCCAATCCACCTACCCTGCACATCTTTGGGTTGTGGGGGTGAAACCCACGCAGACATGGGGGGAATGTGCAAACTCTACACGGACAGTGACCCAGGGCCGGGATTCGAACCAGAGTCCTCAACGCCGCAGTCCCAGTGCTAACCACTGCGCCACATGCTGCCCACCACCCCCACTATCCTTTTTTTTTAAACAAACAATTTTATTGGGTTTATTTCTGGCATTGTTACAGCTAACAGAAATATGCAAACATCAATATAAAACCACTACTTCAATCAAACCATACTGCACATGCTCGCTCCTCTCCCCTAGACACTACCCGCCTATTTATCCCTCCTACTCTACCCTAATCTCCCCCCCCCCCCCGCTGACGTTCACTCTCCCGCGAAGAAGTCGATGAATGGTTGCCACCTTCGGGCGAACCCCAGTACAGATCCCTCAAGGCGAACTTAATTTTTTCCATACCCAGAAAACTTGACATGTCCGAAAGCCATAGTTCGGTCTTCGGGGGTTTTGAGCCCCTCCATGCCAGCAGTATCTGCCGCCGGGCTATTAGGGACGCAAAGGCCAGAACATCTGCCTCTTTCTCCCCCTGGACTCCCGGGTCTTCCGAAACCCCAAAAATTGCCACCTCTGAACTCATCACCACCCTTGTTTTCAGCACCCTTGACATGACCCCCGCAAATCCCTCCCAGTACCCCATAAGCTTAGGACATGCCCAAAACATGTGAATTAGGACATGCCCAAAACATGTGAATACCCCCACTATCCTTGTTAGCGCCGCAAACACTCCCGCCCAAAATTACCCCAACTATTCGCAGCCCCAGAACATATGAATATGATTCGCTGTCCTCGCCACACTTCTCACACTCGTCTGTCACTCCTTGGAAGAACCCACTCATTCTTGCCCGAGTCATGTGTTCCCTGTGTACCACCTTGAACTGTATCAGGCTCATTCTTGCACACAAGGAGATCGCATTTACCCTTCTTGGCACTAATGTCCACTTTAAAGACTCATTGCTGTTGAATTGTCCTTGTTGACTTGGTCCTGTTGCTGTACTGACAGAAGCTATCATGGATTGATTTTTACAATGAACTTTAAAAATACTGTCTGTAATTTGAATAGAAGGCACGATTATTCACTATCACTGCTTCTGATACTGTAGGTGTTTTGTTTTGTCCATCAGAAATGTCAAGAATCAAAACATGAGAATGAGGCCCCCTGGTGGTCATTCTGAATTTAGAGCTTTTTCCTGTGAAAAACAGGTATTGTTTGAATTAGCAACATTCTTTCAGAAGGAAAAGAAAAATTCAGACAGATCCAGTGGTTGTAGCAATTTCCAGACCAGAACCTACAGCACTTAAAAAAAAAAACGGAATTCAATAAAGTACTAAAATCTGCCAGCCTCAGTGACAATCTATTTGTTTTTCTTTGATTCTGTCATTAGTCTGGTAGCCACCAAAAGAACAATCATTGGAAGTTAATCAAAGTATTTTTCGGTAGAGGTAATCATATTCAATATTATACCTGGTTAACAATAACTCTCACACAGATTGCTAAAGAATATAAACTAGTTTTACTGTTGACCGACCAGTAAGGCCGAGGAAACCACCTCACAGAAACACTGATGAATGAAACAGGGGCATTAACAAGAAGGAGGACACAAGGGAAAGTGGTAAACAAATACACGTGACTAACCAGTTAACAAAAATCAAAAAGACTACAAAAATCTTGCATAAGCATTTTAACATCAGAGCATTTTGACTACATGAAGAGAGTGAATGGGCAGGCACTCTTTCCCAAGGTGGAGTTTAGAGGAGTTGTGCGAGGCAGTTTTTTTTACACAGAGGGTGAGTGCCTGGAATGCGTTGCCGGGGGAGGTTGTGGAAGCAGATACATTAACGGCGTTCAAAAGGCATTTTGACAAATACATGGATAGGATGGGTACACGGGGATATGGCACAAAGAAGGGCTGAAGATTTTGGCCAGAGATGGTATCATGACCAATACAGGCTTGGAGGGCTGAAGGGCCTGTTCCTGTGCTGTATTGTTCTTTGTGAATCTGGCTACTAAATATTTGGAAACCATTACCTTTCAACCCTGGCCCTGATTAACTGTCCGTGTGGAGTTTACACATTCTCCCATGTCTGCGTGGGTCTCACCCCACAACCCTAAGATGTGCAGGGTAGGTGAATTGGCCACGCTAAATTGCCCCTTAATGAAAAAATAATAATAATAATAATAAATAAATAAATATAGATCTATAGATATTGAGTGAGGACTGCACCAGACCTGGTTCTGGCACTCTCTGCAATTAAATATCTGAGCATTTATTCTCTGAAATTTAGAAGAATGAGAGGCGGTCTCATTCAAATGTACAAAAATCTTTACAGAGCTCGACGTAATAGATGTATGAAGGATGGGGAGTCTAGAACCAGGGGACACAGACTCCGAATAAGGGGCAGGCCATTTAGGACTAAGATGAGGAGGAATTACTTCACACAGGATGGTAAATCTTTGGAATTCTCTGCCCAGAGGGCTGTGGAGACTTGAGCGTTGTCTGTGTCCAATACTGAGGTTGATGGATTAAGGGACATGGGGATAGTGCAGAAAATAGTGTTCAAGTAGAAGATCGGCCATGATCTCATGGAATGGCAGAGTGGGCTTGAAAGGCTGAATGGTTTACTCCTGCTCCTATTTTTTGTTTTATTACTGAATAACTTGACACTCACTCTCTCGGATCACCCAAGAACAGTAACATCTTTTAGAGGAAGCTACCAGTACCCCAATAATAGGTAAGATAGGAGAGAAGCTAATTGAGGAAAAGGGTCTACATGGTGACACAACCCTCAGTTAATAATAATAATCTTTATTATTGTCACAAGTAGGCTTACATTAACGCTGCAATGAAATTACTGTGGAAAACCCCTAGTCGCCACATTCCGGCACTTGTTCGGGTACACAAAGGGAGAATTCAGAATGTCCAAATTACCTAACAGCTCGTCTTTCGGGACTTGTGGGAGGAAACCGGGGCACCCGGAGGAAGCCCACGCAGACACGGAGAACGTGCATAATTAAAAGTGTGCATACATATATGTATGGAATGTACTGACTCACAGAAAATTCAATCAAGGTTCCTATTCCTGGTTGCTTTTCAGAGAAGGATGTGAGATATCGTTGATATTTCAAGTATTTTCAGATATGCTGTTGTATTCAGATTACTTAATTCACTGAAGAGCAACTGGATAAATGATGTCTTTCAAATTTATTTGATCAATAGCAACATTGTTACATGTGTTTTTAAATGTGTATGCTGTGCCTGGGCCCGTATTTATTCTGCAACCAATGTATTATCTGGTCAATATTTTATTTCCGTTTGTGGGACCTTGGGTGCAAATTGTCTGTCACATTTGAAACATTATAGTAGCAACAACACTTGAAAAATAACTTAATTAACTGTAAAGCACTTTGGGCATCCAGAGATGTGAAAGGTGTATTTCTTTATTTTCAGTATATAGACTTTTCAACTCATTTTACTTTTTGTTTGCTTGAGAAATTTGATAACAGAGCTTAATTTGTATACGGGCCAGATTTTACTGTCAAAATATCAGGGAGGCATCGGTTGCGATTTAAGTGTAAATGGAACAGTAACTTTAGGCAAGCAGCAGATGCATAATTAAACATGAATATCCAAAAATTGCTACCCGAGATGCATGCCAGCATTAGCTTTGCGAAACATCATCTCATTCTCTGCCTCGTCGTTGAAGTGCATTGAAAAGCAGAAAATTCGGGGAGATAGGCATTGTGATAATGTCACTGGACTAGTAATCAAAAGGCCCAGGAAAATGCTCTGGAGTATTGGTTCAGTTCTCACCATGGCAGCTGGTGGAATTTAAATTCAGTTAATAAATCGGGAATTGAAAGCTAGTCTCAGTAATAATGACCACAAATCTATCATGGATTGTCGTAAAAACCTCAACTGGTTCCCGACTGTCCTTCAGGGAAAGAAATCTGCCATCCTTACCTGGCCTGCCTACTTGTGACTCCACACCCACCGCAATGTGGTTGACTCTTAACTGCCCTTGAAAATGGCCTAGCAGGGCAACATGGTGGTGCAGTGGTTAGCACTGCTGCCTCATGGCGCTGAGGACCCGGGTGCGATCCCGGCCCTGGGTCACTGTCCGTGTGGAGTTTGCACATTCTCCCCTTGTCTGCGTGGGTTCCCACAACCCATAGATCTGCAGGATAAGCGAATGGCCATGCTAAATTGCCTCTTAATTCGAAAGAAAAAGAATTGGGTACTTTAAATTTTTAAAAAGCAGAAAATGGCCACTCAATTCAAGGGCAATTAGGGATTGGCAACAAATGCTGACCGTGCCAGCGATGCCCACTTCCCGCAAAAGAATGAATGAAAAACAGTTGCTGCATTTGCACAACAGTTTACCACAAAGTTGAGTTCTGTAATTTCAAGTGTAAATGCCCTGATTAATGTGATGTGAAAATTACTACCAAAGTTTAGCTATTATAACTGGAAATCCCTTTCCTTCTGGTATTAATTGTTTACGGTTTTGAAAATATTGAAAACATTCATGTCCAAGAGCATGTCTGACTATTGCCAAATGTAATTAAATGACCTGCTACATCAAAATCTGACCCATAAGAAATAGGAGCAGAAGTGGCCCATTCGGCCCATTGAGTCTGCTCCGCCATTCAATTAGATTATGACTGATTTGATGTGATAATCCTTAACTCCACTTTCCCGCCTAATCCCCATAACCCTAGATTCCCTTGTAGATTAGAAATGTGTCTATCTCCATCTTGAATATACTTAATAATAACCTGTATAATTTTTGTTTAATGAGTCAACTGTTCTGAATTGTGAAATATTCTGTGATTTTCTTTCATTCTACTTGACTTGTAAGAATTTCAGAATCTTTTTGGAACCTTTTGGCAACTTTGTACTGTAAGGGCTTCATATGGGTGGCATGGTAGCATAAGTGGTTAGCAATACTGCCTCACAGTGCCAGGGACCTGGGTTATATTCCAACCTTGGGTGACTGTGTGGCATTTGCACTTACTCCCAGTGTGCTGAGTGGGTTTCCTCCGGGTGCTCCAATTTCCTCCCACAGTCCACAGATGTGCAGGTTAGGTGGATTGGCCATGCTAAATTGCCCCTTTGTGTCCAGAAAAAAGTTTAGTTGGAGTTATGGGGATAGGGAGAGACCTGGGTTGGATTCTCTTTCAGTGGGTCGGTGCAGACTCGATTGGAGGAATGACCTCATTCTGCACTGTAGGGATTCTATGTTAAGGAGCAGTTGCTGTGTATTTCATAACCAAGCTCTCTCTATTGCTTCAGTCTCCCCCTTCCAAGAAAAGAAAGCTGGAGAAACCCCGGAAACCCATTACCTTCACAATTTTGGAATCTACAATCAAGGAACTGAAGAATAAAGTTGCAAGTTCAGACCCTGTGCCTACAGAGGACATTGAGGTAGCAACCACAGCAATAGAGAAAATTCTTGCTGAGCTGAAGGTAAATCTCAGATTTTCTCTTGACTTATTAACAAGAAATACTTGTGTGTTGCCACAGAGAGGTTAGGTGTGGGATTCTCTGTGTGGAGCTTTGGAGTCCTGCTCTGCAGGAAATGTATATTTCTTAAAATAAAAGAGGTGAACTCAAAGGAAAAGCCACTTTTGATCAGTGATAGTGCAACACTGACACTTAGAAACATGCTATAACTTGCCCTTCTCACCAAGGATTATGTACGGATTTCATTTTTGAAATATTATTTTCACATGGATTAACAACTAGTTTCACATTAAACAAACCACAGAATTACTACCTAATTAGTATCTGCGTTATAAAAAGTGAAAGTCGCCATAGTCCCATAGGGTCACGCTTGAGAAGGCAGGGCCTTCATGGTAACCTCAGCTGGTACGGGAATTGAACCCTCGTTATTGGCATCACTTTGCATCACATTCCAGCCATTCAGCCAACTGAGCTAACTGACCCCCCATAAGCATACAAGAAACTACAGTATGCGGATATATTCCTTTTCAGATGTCATTAATGAAAAAACCCACAATGAAAGTAAAAGAAATGGCAAAGTATTATGCTACAGGTTATGACAAGCCTTCAGTTTTGCACTGTGGTGATTGTTGGTGGGCTGTTAAACATAGAGATATCACAAGATCATGAACCCTAGCTAATTCTTTTCCCTTACTATCTTCCCAGAATCTAGGAGATCCTGAAGTCTGTATTGGCTCTGCAGATGCCTTGTTTAAGATCAGATCACTCAACACATGCCCCCCCCCCATCACCGAGATTTTCCAAATGTATAGTTATTACAATATAGAAGGAGACCATTTGGCCCATTGCGTCCATGCCAGCTCTCTGGAGAAATCCAGTCAGTACCATTAACCTGCTCTGTCTCTGTAGCCCTCACCAAGTTTATTCCCCTCAAGTGTCTGTCCAATTTCCTTTTGAAAACATTGTTTGTCTCTACTTCCACCACATGGCAGCTAGTTTATAGAGGAAAGTGTAAATGGGAAGTATTACTTTCTGTATAAACACTCCCAACTGTCATTACATAAAAACAGGGATTACCTACCTTAAAAAATGCTAATTTGCGCTCATCACAAACTCACCATTTGGATCTTCTTCCCTGTATAGCCACTCCAGTCAACCAATTAGGAAGAAAGACTGCATGTTTCCTGATACTCTATATTTACTTTAGTATATTGTAGCCTACCTAGAATTATATGATTCTATAACTCATCAACCATGTATATATCCAACAAACTGTTAATGGAATGATAATTCTAAATCTTAAGTAGATTGGATTTGAACTGTAAACTACAGTATCATTAGGGCAAGCATGCAGCTGTAAGTAATGTTTTACAAAACATTGTCACAATCCACAGATTTCTGATGCACAATGCTTAGCAACTGGGGTAGATAGTTTTGTAAGCTGGTGAGCACTCACCCACTATCAGAAGAAGTTTAAAAAAATTTAATTTACAGATATGGGTGTCATTGGCCAGGCCAGCATTTATTGCCCATCCCTAATTACCCTTAATAAGGTAGTGGTAAACTGCCTTCTTGAACTGTTGTAGTCCCTATGGTGTAGATGCACCCTCAGTGCTGTTAGGGAGGGAGTTGCAGGATTTTGACCCTGCAACAGTGAAGCAATGAGGATATAACTCGAAGTCAGAATGGTGAGTGACATGGAGGGTAACTTCCACAAGTGGCACCGTGGCACAGTGGTTAGCACTGCTGCCTCACAGTGCCAGGGACCTGGGTTCAATTCCGGCCTTGAGTGATTGTGTGGAGTTTTCACTTTCTCCCTGTGTCTGCGTGGGTTTCCTCCGGGTGCTCGGGTTTCCTTCCACAGTCCAAAGATGTGCAGGTTAAGTGGGCTGGCCATGCTAAATTGCCCCTTGGTGTCCAAAAGGTTAGGTGGGGTTACTGGGTTACAGGGATAGGATGGAGGTGTGGGCCTATGTAGGGTGCTCTTTCCAAGGGTTAGTGCAGACTCAATGGGCTGAATGGCCTCTTTCTGTACTGTAGGGATACTATGATTCCAAGTGGCGGTGTCTTATTTGTCTGCTGCCCTTATGGAAGATGCTGTCTAAGGAGCATTAGTCCGTTACTACAATGCATCTTGCAGATGATACACACAGCTGCCACTGTTCATCGGTGGTGGAGAGAGTGAATATTTGTGGATAGGGTGCCAATCAAGTGGGTTTCTTTGTTCTAGATGGTGTCAAGCTTCTTGAGAGTTGTTGGAGCTGTGCTCATCCAGGCAAGTGGAGAGCACCCCATCACATATCTGACTTATAACTTGTTGATGGTGGACAGGCTTTGAGAATCAGGAGGTGAGTTAGTCTCCACAAGTTTCCTAGCTTCTGGCAGCACGTTGGCGCAGTGGTTAGCATTGCAGCCTCACGGCACCGAGGTCCCAGGTTCGATCCCGGCTCTGGGTCGCTGTCCATGTGGAGTTTGCACATTATCCCCGTGATTCCGTGGGTTTCGCCCCCACAACCCAAAGATGTGCAGGCTAGGTGGATTGGCCATGCTAAATTGCCCCCTAATTAGAAAAAATGAATTGGGTACACTAGATTTATAAAATAAAATAAAAATTTCTAGCTTCTGATCTGCACTTATAGCTAGAGTATTTATATGGCTAGTCTAGTTCAGTTTCTGGCCAGGATATTGATAGTGGAGGATTCAGCCATTGAAGTTCATGGGGTAATGCTTAGATCCTCTCTTGTTGGACATGGTCATTACCTGGCAGTTGTGCGCCGTCAATATTATTTGGCCATGTTAGCCCAAGCCTGGATATTGTCCAGGTCGTGCTGCATTGGACATGGACTGTTTCATTATCTGAGGAGTTGCAAATGGTGCTGAACATTGTGCCATCATCAGAAAACTTCTGACCTTATGATGGAAGGAAGGTCATTGATGAAGATGGTTAGGTCTAGGGCACTACCCCTGCAGTGATGTCCTGGAACTGAGATGATTGACCACCACAACCATCTTAATTTGTACCAGGTATGACTTCAACTAGAGGACGGCTTTCTCCCTGATTCCCATTGACTCCAGTTTTGCTACGGTTCCTTGATATCACACTCAGTCAAATGCTACCTTGATGTCAAGGGCAGTCACTGTCACCTCACCTCTGGAATTCAGCTCTTTTGCCAATGTTAAACCCAAGCTGTAATGAGATCAGGAGCGGATTGGCCCTGGCAGAACCCAAATTGAGCATCAATAAGCAGGTTATTGCAAAGCAAGTGCCCTTTGATAGCACTGTTGATGACCCCTTCCATCAATTTACTGATGATCAAAAGTAGACTGATGGAATGCTAATTAGCTTGGGTGCATTTGTCCTACTCTTTGTGTACAGGCCATACCTGGGCAACTTTCCACATTGCCGGGTAGATGCTGTTACGGTCCCAGTTGATGTTATAACTGGATGGGAAGTTCCCAGAATGGAATCCAAACTTTTACTTTAAAAAAAATATAATGTGGAGGAACAAAGTCTTTGGACCGCAAATTAGTTTTTTACAACAAGAAAATACATTTATTAAACATGCAACCCCAGTTGCTAAGCATTGTGCATGATACAATACACCTTTTACTTCCCCCTTTAGCTTAACAATTACGCACAGGTTTTAGGGTTAATATGGATCACAAAGTACACCGTAATCTACAATGGTCTCATTAACACAAAGTCCCTTTTCCGCACTCAAGATGACTGTGGCAAATACACTCTCTGAACCCCAAGTGATTATTTGCGGATGTCTCCTCAGAACTCCAGATGATTGTCACGTGAGAATTTCCAAACCCCACTCCCAAAACACCTTTAAAATCTTCTCTCATAATGATGCTTTCTCTTAGTGATTTGTATTCCAAACTCCGGACCAAGTTTTCTAAATGACACTTTAAATAAAGCTTCATCTCTACTTTCAACTGCGAATCCAGTCCAGGATTTTACACTACCCCTTTTAGGTTTTCCTAACTACTTTTGCACAAACTCGATCCAGCCACCAATTTCCATAGTTATTTCAACTTGCGTTCCACAGGCTGTGGTAAAATCTCAACCCCGAAAATCACTTTAGATATCTTTCTAACCTTCTTCTCAGATCTGTTGGTCTTTATTGAACAGTGCTCTGTTCCAGTACGTTTAACCTCAGGCTTCTTGGAAATTTATCTTCATTTTTCTAGTTTCTTTAACTGGCTGCTCTTCAGATCTCTGCACTTGTTTTCTTAACCATTAGTCCATGTTGTGGCTTTTCTTCTAGCAAAGCTGAGAGAGATGTTCCCTCTCTCGCCATCTAAACCAATTGCTCCTAGTAGAGCTGCCTTCTCTATCACTACCTATCTCCAACTGAAATCAAATTAGCTGAACTAACAATCAAAAGCTTACCTTACAAGGCCCCATTTGCTAAGCAACACTCACATGCTTATGTCTTTTATTTATTCTTCAAGCTGTAGCCCTCTCTAAGCACAATCAAAACACAATTGGAACTGAACTAACCCCCACACATACAAACATCTTTGTTCAGCATGAATCTAGCTATATGTTTAATCTTTGCAGGCACAGAAACATTATATTAAACCAACTTAAAAACTATACCTTATTTCAAATGTTTACCAACACAAACATAAATCCATTAAAACTACTTTTATTTTCTTAACAGATGACAGTGTTGTAACTGTACTGGAACAGCTTGTCTAGGGATGCAGAGAGTCCTGGAGCACAAGTATTCAGTACTATTGCTGGAATATAGTCAGGCGTCCATAGCCCTTGCAATATCCAGTGCTTTCAGCCGTTTCTTGAAATCACCTGAAGTGGATCAAGTTAGCTGAAGATTGGCATCCGTGATGCCAGAGACCGCTGGAGGAAGCATCATCCAGTCGGACCTATGGCTGAAGATTCTTGCAAATGCTTCAACTTTGTCATTTGCACTGAAGTGCTAAGTTCCTCCATCATTAAGAATGAGGATAATTGTGAAGTGTCCTCCTCCAGTTTAACTGTCCACCACTACCACTATTCACAACTGGATGTGGCAGGACTGCAGAGCTTAGATCTGATCCACTTAGCTCCGTCTATTACTTGATGCTGTTTGGCACGCAAGTAATCCTTTGTAGTAGCTTCGCCAGGTTGACATCTCGTTTTCAGCTCTGCCTGCTATGCTCCTCTTCATTGAACCTGGGCTCATCCCTGGCTTGGTGGTTCTGGTTGGGTGGGGGGGGGGCATATGCTGGGCCATGAGGTTACAGATTATGATTGAGTACAGTTCTGCTGCTGATGGCCCACTGCGCCTCATGGATGCACAGTTTGAGTTTCTAGATCTGTTCAAAGTCTACCCCATTTAGCACAATGGTAGTGCCACACAACACATTGAAAGGGTATCCTCAAAGTGAACGCGGGACTTGATCTCCACAAGGACTGTGTGGTGGTCACTCCTACCGATTTGTCATGGACAGGTGCAACTGGCAGGTAGGTTGGTTCCCCTTGTTAGTTCCCTCATCACCTGCCGCAGACTCAATCTAGTAGCTATGTCCTTTAGGGCTCTACCGGCTTGGTCTGTTGTGGTACAACCAAGAGACTCTTGGTGCTAGACATTGAAGTCATCCACCCAGAGAACATTCTGCATCCTTGCCACCCTCAGTTTCTCCTCCAAGTGGTTTCCAACATGGAGGTGTACTGATTTATTCAACTGCGGAGCGATAGTAATCAGCAGGTTTCCTTGTCCAGGTTTGACCAGATGCCATAAGACTTCATTGAGTCCCAATTCGATATTGAGGGCTCCTAGGACAACACTCTCCCAACTGTATACCACTGCCATCATCTCTGCTGGGTCTGTCCTGCCGGTGCGACAGGATATGGTGATGGTGTCTGGGACATTATAAAGTACAATTCCGTGAGTGCAATTATGCTTGACTTGTCTGTGAGCCAGCTCTCCAGCACAAGTCCCCAGATGTTAGTAAGGAGGGCTTTGAAGGGTCAAACGGACTGGATATTTGCCATTTATGGTGCCATTTAAAAAGATTTGAAGTACCCAATTCATATTTTTTTCCAATTAAGGGGCAATTTAGCGTGGCCTATCCACCTACCCTGCACACCTTTGGGTTGTGGGGATGCGACCCACGCAGGCACGTGAAGAATGTGCAAACTCCATACGGACAGTGATCTGGGGCCAGGATCAAACCCGGGTCCTCGGTGCCGTGAGGCAGCAGTGCAAACCACTGTGGCGCTCCATTCATTCCTTTTTAATGGCTTTGTAACGGTTTGATACAACTGAGTGGTTTTCTAGGCCATTTCAGGTTAAGAGTCAATCACATTGCTGTGGATCTGGAGTCACATGTAGGCCAGACCAGGTGAGGATGGCAGATTTCCTTCCCTGAAGAACAATAGTGAACCAGATGAATTTTTATGACAATCAATAATGGATTTATTGAATTTATATTCCGCCATCTACCATGGTGAAATTCAAGCCCAGAGCATTATTACCCTGGTTTGTGGATTACTAGTCCAGTGACAATACCACTACACCATTGCCTCCCCCTGGTTTTGAATATTTAATCATAAACCTGTCCAGCTGTTTGTGAAATAATCAATCAGCCAAAAGTCGACAAGTCTTGGTATCTTATTCTAATCTAATTATTTTTAAACTTTCAGGAATAGAGTTCCTGCAACTATTGATCCAATTCTGCAGGACCCTCCTTCTAAGTTCCAGTTTTGTGGAGCGGGAAGAGGGGGGTCAACATTGTTTTGGGGATCTAATTTCAAACTACATCCATTATTCTGTGAAAGCTCAAATCTGCTGGCCTTTGTTATAAGATAGCTGGGTCACTGTTTAATAAAAGTCTTGCAGAAACATTACTGTGCCCCTTGTTCAGTTATAGTAAGCCTATAAAGAGACCCCAAGTGGCCGTATGGGCATAATACACTCGTCCAAATGCAGGAACAGCAGACCCCAATTTA
Organism: Scyliorhinus torazame; assembly: GCF_047496885.1. NCBI lineage: Eukaryota > Metazoa > Chordata > Chondrichthyes > Carcharhiniformes > Scyliorhinidae > Scyliorhinus > Scyliorhinus torazame. Next base: position 205,535,615 of record NC_092718.1, read on the forward strand.
TTTATCATATAGCAGGTGTCCTAGGCAACCTAGTCAGACTGAGGTTAATTACAGGTTAATTGCTAAGACTAGGGAAGTTGCAGATAAACCTGGAGCTGGAAATTTCCAAGCACTTCACAATCTGCAAATTTACCTACTCAACAACAATAGCTTTAGGGCCTATATAGGTCACTTCCTCAGTGAGTACCTGGGCAATGATCTTTTAGGGACAGACCAGATAAGCAGTTGAACACCTCAGCATCACGCCAGGTTGAAAATGCAGTCCCCTCTGTAGGCCCCTCCCAGTCAACAACATTCTGGATAATAAACTAGTGTACAGTCAACTCTTAATTTGAAATCCCTTTAATTCAAATTACCTGCTAATTCAAATGTGCCTAGCACTAATTTGCCACTTTCCTTTGTTACTTCCATTACTTGATTCAAATTATTTGAAATTCAAAACTTTTTCAAAGCAAATCGATTAGTTTCATCAGTGTTTGGATTGGTAAGGTGCAAACGATTGCCCCTCAATATGGCATGTACTTCATTTATCTATGCCAGACCTTGACAGCTTCATTTATCTTGGGTTTCCGATAAGTTTAGAGGGCCGTTTTCACAACCAGAAACAAGTAGCCACATACAAAAGTGACAAGATAACTGGGAAACAGAATGCCAAAGTCAACTTTTATTGCACAGTAATTTTCCTTTGTCTCCCCAGGTACTTTGTAAGCGTGTGCCTTGTGGGAAAGGTGAAGTAAGTTTATTTCTAACAGCAATACAGAATTCGTGGGTCCATGTTCGGCGAAAGAAACGGGATAGAGTGAGGCAACTTCGAGAGCTCCCCAGAGCCACATCAGTTGTGCTGAAATCCACAGAAGCAGACCAGACAACTGAAAAGCAATGCAATGCTAACACTGGTTCTGCCAGGGCTGAGGAAGAGTCTGATCTTAGCAGCTCTGCAGAAAGCAATGCTAAAACAGGAAAAGCAGCAGTCGGAGCCAAAGAGGAGATCCCAGTCAATGGGGGTAATAATTTATTGAATAAGCTCCATGTCGATCAAGAAAATAATATGGAAACTGAAGAAAAATGTAACCAGTGCGAAACTAGTTTTGCTGACTGTAAAACTGATGATGCAGTGGAGCAGGAAATATGCAGTTCAACCATGGCAAACCCAGAGGGGGAAGATACTACAGAAGAGAGTGGAAGTTTTTTATTCAAGTGTCTAATGAATGTGAAGAAGGATGGAAAGAATGCCCATGTAGAAATGCACTGGGTTGAGGGACATAATAGGGATTTGATGAACCAGCTGTCTACCTATCTGCGAAACCAGATGTTCAAGCTGGTGGTTAGTTGAAGAATACTTTCTTATTGGCAGCATGCAAACTGTATTTTTTTGCCAGTTTTACACCGATTAATTCCCAGGTTTCAAAACTATTTGTACGCTTCTGAACTGGTTTGCATCTGATTTTCCAGAATTTCGAGAATAGTGTCATGTGTGCGTTTTTGAGCTACACATCTCATTCAGTGTATTATCAAAAATGTGAAAAAGAAATTCTCATCTCCTCTGATCACATAAATGAGCAAATAAACCCCACAGTTTAGCGCTAATCCTCCAAAAGGCTAAATTGCATAAATTTGTTTAATTATCTGATAACTAGTCAAGGAGTTACAATTGAACGTGGTGTTGCTTTGATGAGAGGGGTTTGCTGTCAAAAAAACTACCAGATATCCCAGTGACACTAATAACTACTGTTTACATTATAGTGTCAAAAGAGCACAAAATAATTGTACTTTTGGGAGGCAATTTGGCCCATTTAGTTAATCCATCCAAATTACCGTTAAAAAAGTGGCCTCATTGCAGCATACAATTTGTTCTTAAATTAGTCCCTTTCTGTTTCTCTCTGCTTCTACTCTATGTTTTATTCCGTCCCATAAAGGTCTCACTGTTCGTGAACACCTTTTGCTTTTTAATATTTTGAACCTAAATTTCCAGATTTTCTTTCTTTTCTCGTTAAGTTTTCTATTTCCTGTATACCCCTATACATTCACATCTCAATTGCCTCAAATAGAATGACATCTTGAGACATTTAATAAAGTCGGAGCAAGGGAGGGTATGGAAAGCAGGAACAAACTTGGACTGGAATTGAAAAGACAATTCTTGCGAAATGTTTTGTGTTTGAGAGAGTATTTCATGAGGCCAGCATTGGATTTGGCTGTTGTCCATGTTCGGAAACACTCAGTATGTTGTCTCACACATGAGGAATGGCCATTTGGATGAGGTACTCTAAAGATTTGCTGCCTTCCAGGTTTATTTAAGAGAAAGAATTTTATACATAGAACAGTTTTGTGGGCAGCATGGTGGTGCACTGTTGCCTACAATGCTGAGGACCCAGTTTCGATCCCAGCCCACAACCCAAAGATGTGCAGGTTAAGTGGGATTGGCCATCCTAAATTGCCCCTTAATTGGAAAAAAAATAATTGGGTACTCTAAATTTATTTTAAAAAGGAACAGTTTTGCAGTGATTTTGTAACTCTTATACCCCACCCCACAGTGAATTTAATATCCACCCTCCTGTCTAATTTTCAGCAGGTTTAATTTTTTTTAAGAAAGCAGTTCCTGGGAATTTCTTTGCAAACTGAAAATGCAGCACGTTATCAACACACCAGTTGTAAAGATGTTGGGCGGGATTCTCCGCCGGCGGGATTCTCCGTTTTGCCGGTGCCCGGGGGGTTTCCCAACGGCGTGGGGCTGCCCCACAATGGGAAACCCCATTGACCGGCCGGTGTAACGGAGAATCCCGCTGGTTATCTGCGTACTGGGAAATGCGACTTACGGTACAACCTTTTGACTAAAATGGAGCATTTGTCCTGCCTTCACAAATTTGTATTTGGCAAACCTTTTAGAAGATTTTACAGCACATTTCATGACCTCAGAGGTATAGTCACTATTGTAATGTAGGAAATACAGCAGCTGGCTTATGCATAACAAGAGCCCACAAACAACAATGTGGTAATGGGCAGATAACTTTTTTATAATGTTGATCAAGGAGTAAATATTGGCCAGGACATCCAAAATAACTCCCCTGGTCCTCTTCAGAATGGTGCAAGGGATCTTTTACATCCACCTGAGAAGGTATATGAGATCTCGGTTTCAAGTCCCATCTGAATTGGGACTATCAAGCACAATCCTCTGACTGGAGGTATGAATGATCCCATGTCTGAAACTTAAGAGGGGAGATAGAGCCTGCAAAGCTGTACGCCATTGTCGTCACAATGATAGATACTGATAATTTTATTTGTGGTCTTTTGATTTGTCAAATGGAACATAATTGTTATAATTATTTTATGAGGACAGTGTCCCTTTAAAGCCAGGCGTGGAAACAAAAGCCATGAAGTTTCTGCAACATCAGCCAGTTAGACCATGAAAAATCCATATTATAAGCCAGGCATCATCTTAGGTTTACGTATAATTGTAGTTCCAACAATGCATTTGGTTCTGCTTGTGCCGCTCAGTTTGCTCATCCAATAATGCCTTCTAGCAGTTTTCACCACCGTTATGTGTGTGTGTTTTCTTTTTCCGAAGAATTAGGACAACCTGTTGCAGTGTTTTTCAAACCCAGGGTCGTGACCCGTGGGTGGGGGAGGGTCACGGAGCAATCGGTCGTGGCGCTAAACGGCTGCAACCGGTTTTTAGGTTGAGAATGCCAGCCGAGGGTGATTCGCGAGCCTGGAGGAATTGATCTGTGGACAAATATTAATCTGTGGACAAAGATAGCTTAAATTACCCGATAACAGAAAATGGTTAACTAAAAATGTGTGGGGAGGGATCAGTTGGGATCATTGATTACATTTGGAATATGGCCAAGCTGTGTAACATTATAAGAGCATTGAGACTCACTCAAGCTTCAGTGAATCACAGAAAAGGAGTGTCAAAATCTTTTGATTATTGTTGTATTGCTCATGGATTCATTTGATCATTTTTGAAATTGTTTATTTGCAGTAAAAAATAACATTGATTTATGTGATTTTTAAAAAATTCATACAAATGTGACATTTAAATACACACAATAAGATTTTCACTTCTGTAATCCCAATGCAATGTATTTTCTGGACTGTTGCCCTGCATAAAATGCCAAAGATGCTTTGCAAATGTCATCATCGGTGCATAAATTACTTCTAAACCACACTCAATGGCTAATTGACAATTTTGGGATGCACCTAAATAGTCAAGGTACACCAAGCTTTGGGAATACTGAATGCTGCATTTCTGTATTGCCCCCAACCCCCCAAAACTGTCAACAATTGCAGGCCACTATTTTTAGGGCAAAACAGAAATTCAGTGCTTGTGGTGTTCCTTCACTATTGGATGCGTGGTGTGATAAAGGGAGGTGCTGGGTTCTTCAAAGAGAGGATGAGTGTAAACAGGTGCTTGGAGTCACACTATCATATATATATATATATATATGATAGTGTGACTCCAAGCACCACCCTATTCCCACACCATAACATTTGCACCCAGAATAGTTTGGCAAGATCTAGAAACTAGCTTGTCAAGGGAGAGGGAAAATGCGTGACAGCTTCAAAACCTCTACCAATTCCAGTTGGTGTCAAACATTTAGAGGAAGCACAAATTCATGTTTATCACATTTTTTTCCCTGTTGGAAATTAGCTGTCGTATTTTCTCAAGTTGCACACAGCCACAAGCAGCAATGAGATTAACGACCTTATTGTGTTTCAGTGGTGTGGGTTAAAGAAGCAATATTGGCCAGAGTATTTGGAGAGTTCCCCCCCCCCCCCCCCCACAATAATATTTCCTACACATTTTCTTAACCTTCCTGTCAGGCCCTGAACAAGATGCTTTGCAAATGTCATCATCGGTGCATAAATTACTTCTAAACCACACTCAATGGCTAATTGACAATTTTGGGATGCACCTAAATAGTCAAGGAACACCACGCTTTGGGAATACTGAATGCTGCATTTCTGTATTGCCCCCAACCCCCCAAAACTGTCAATCAACAATTGCAGGCCACTATTTTACCTCATGTTGCCATCCACCAGAAACACTTTTGCACCCACTTGAGGGGGAAGATAGATCTGAAAAATGACTGCTCCAATAATTTTAATGATATGCTAATTTTCTTGGAGTGAAGCTTGGGCCTATAACCTCATTACCACTGAACCAAGCTGAGTGGCTGAAACAGGGATATTTGATACAGATTTGTTAAATGCATTTTGTCGCAAAGTGCTTGCAGTATCTAGAAAAATAATACCACAGTGAAAATCTCCAGTTGAATACACTGGCGGTAATGGTTTAAATGTCTACATGGCTAGGGACAGCAAGGTGGCGCAGTGATTACCACTCTGCCTCATGCGCCAAGGATCTGGGTTCAATCCTCACCCCAGGTCACTGTCCCTGTGGAGTTTGTACATTCTCCCCATGTCTGCATGGGTCTCATCCCTACAACCCAAAGATGTGCACGGTAGATGGATTGGTCACGCTAAATTGCTCCTTAATTGGAAAAAAAAGAATTGGGTACTCTTAAAAAAAATTTTTTTTTTAATTTAATTCAATAAATGCCTTTGCTAAATAATTTATCTTGAATGTGCAGAGCAAATTATTTCAAATAACAAATATCTTTACATTCAGTTCAACTATTATAACTGCAATATGGAACCACAGAGTTGCAGTTTTGGACTCATAGGAAGGACTTTGAGGCATTAGTGTCAATCAGATGCTACCTGGTTGAGAAGAAAGACTGAAAAATTGGGATGTCTTTCATTAGACCAGAAGAGATTAAGAGGTAAAAAAGATGTTTAAAATCATGAAAGAATGGGATTGAGTAAGTAGAAACAGACTGTGTTCAATGATTAAGTGTACAGAATAAGTGGGTATAGGTTTAAGATTAAATGGAAGAAAAGGGAACAGGCAAAACATGTTAATGGGTTAGATGGATGGTTGAAAAAAAGGGTGGGGGGGGGGGGGGTCAGTAATAAAGAGATACAAAAACTACTAGAGCATGGGGGTTAATACTATTACTAATTTGAAGGATAAATGCTGGCTGGTGCATCTGAATGGTCTATTTCTATCTTAATTCCATGCAGTTACAGTGGTGGTCAGTTACTGATTTACACTAGATATTGTCTGTTGCAAGCATAAATGAGGTGTTGACCTGATCATCTGAGGCAACTGAGTTATCTATCACCTGGTCATAGCGTCATCAACCTTGAATGACTCAATTAAATATTTTTTTGACTTTGCGTTTTTTCAGTGTCAAGCTCAGGAGGTGGCATTCAAATGGAAATGGTGCTGTAATATGTTTCTAATGCTCTGGAACCTCTTCACGTTCCATTGAGGTGGACACACTGAACTATCACCGGCAAACAACTGCATCTTTAATCTGGCGAGTCACAGCTTGAATTTCTGAGCAGGAACTGTCCCTGTTGACTGGGATTGATGGATTTTCCATTGCAGTATGAAACTGAGTCTGCAGACAGAAGGAATGGTGACCAGTGTGGATATCCAACTCACAGAGGCTCCTTTTGATGGCTCCTTCCAAACCCATGACCTCTACATCCAGGAAGGACAGGGGCAGCAAATGCATGGGAACACCACCATCTGCAAATTTTCCTCCGAGTCGCACACCATCCTGACTTGGAACTATATCGCCATTCCTTCACCTCGCTGGGTTAAAATCCTGGTACTCACTTCCTAACAGCACTGTGTGCGAATCCACACCAGTGGACAGCAGCAGTTCAAGAAGGCAGCTCACCACCGCCTTCTCTAGGGCACTTTGGGATGCACAATAAATGCTGACCTAGCCAGCGATCCCCACGCCCTGTGAACAAATAAAAAATGAGCTGACTTTAAAATCTGCAGTGAGGCATTTTTACACTAGATTAACTATTTCCCCTGTCAACTGCACCTCCTAAATATAGTAAGAAGTCTTACAACACCAGGTTAAAGTCCAACAGGTTTGTTTCAAATCACTAGCTTTCGGAACACTGCTCCTTCCTCAGGTGAATAAAGAGGTAGGTTCCAGAAACATATATATAGACCAAGTCAAAGATGCAAGACGATACTCTGAATGCGAGCATTTGCAGGTAATTAAGTCTTTACAGATCCAGAGAGAGCGGTAATCCCAGGTTAAAGAGGTGTGAATTGTCTCAGGCCAGGACAGTTGGTAGGATTTCGCAAGCCCAGGCCAGATGGTGGGGGTGAATGTAATGCGACATGAATCCAAGGTCCCGGTTGAGGCCGTACTCATGTATGCGGAACCTGGCTATAAGTTTCTGTTCGGCGATTCTGCGTTGTCGCACGTGTTGAAGGTTGCGAAGAAGATGTCGTGGTTTCTCCGCTCCGGGGAAATGTCAACACGTCATCGAGAAGACGAACATCTTGCCAAGGTCATCCCCACACCCCACTACTTGCTTTGAAACAACTGCGCAACCTCAAACAAACCATTGTTTGCAGCAAACTACCCAGCCTTCAGAACAGCGACCTCGACACCACACAACCCTGCTATGGCAATCTCTGCAAGACGGGCCAGATCATCCACATGGGTACCACCATTACACGTGAGAACACCACCCACCAAGTACGCGGTACATACTCGTGCGACTCAGCCAACGTTGTCTACCTCATACACTGCAGGAAAGTATGTCCCAAAGCGTGGTACATTGGTGAGACCACACAGACGCTGCAACAACGGATGAACGGAAATCGCGCGACAATCGCCAGGCAGGAATGTGGCTTCACCTGGTATCTACCGGCCACGCCATGCTCTTGGTCAGGTGCGCTGTGGCAGGTCGATCATGCCCCCTATAACCAGGCATACAGCCTGGCGGCAAAGCATTTCAAATTGAAAATTACAGAAAATGCATTTTTTCTTAATGCAACGTGTTCTTACTGAGGTGTCAGTACTTTTATATTCAGATTTAGTGTTAGGCTTACAGCCTGTGGGGTTCTACCAATTTTCCAGCCCCTTACTGAACTATGGTGTCTCGGCCTGTGTCTAGGCTCCGCTTTGTAGACTGCAATGAGTAGCTTGATATTGGAGGTGTTATTAATATAACTGAATACTAGATTCATCAGCGTAAAGCTAGCTCCACTCCTGAATTTATGATGGAATAAAGATCATTGATGAAGAAGCTGAAAATGGTTGGGGTGAGGACACTGTCCTGTGAAATGCCTGCAACAATGTCCAGAGGCTTCGATGGTTGACCTTCATGATTGTGTTCGCTATAACTTGAGCCAGTGAATGCTTTTCCCCTTGTTCTCCATTGATGCCAACCCCACTCAACAAATCACTCCTGTTTCTAATACAGCATGGATCAGGTACAGATGAAAGCTCCCATCCACTCTGCCAAATATCGAAGCTTTAAAAAAAGGGATTTATACTAAATCCTTTCAAAATGTTCTTTCCACGCTTGCCATTTTCTGAATATCATTTAGGCCCATGCATACTAAATACCTTAATACTGTGGGCGATGCCAACTAGGAACTGAGTTGAAAAGGCTCAAACTAAGGGGAGTTTTTTCCTCCCATTTAGATTTGGTTATGGGAGCCCAAAGGTGCAAGGACAAGTTTTTACTCTTAACGATAAATATTTATGTAGATACAAGTACCTTTAATAATGGTGAGACAAATGATCTGTTATTTTGCAATGACTATTCTATCATGTGAAATATTGTACATGTTCTTCTTGTGGTTCTGTGGTTTATCCTGGCCTACCGCTTTGAGTCTGCAAAGTTTAAAGTCTGAGGTAAATCTTGAGGTTGTGAAAGATTGTTTGTTAGCAAGGGAAGCTTTCCGTTTGAAACGTGTTCGTAAATTTCCAGCATAACAGTGATTCTCTTTATAAACTTCAGGTGATTTGAAATGTGACATGCCTAGAAACCTGCAGAGATGCAGAATGTCATTTTAACTTTTGACGATGATACAGCAACTATTATGATCCCAGTTGATGCTATAACTGATCCTAGTTTGGAACCCAGGCTCAGAAGACAGTAACTTTTACTTTTTAAAAAACGTGGAGGAACAGAATCACAGGACTGCTAATCGGCTTCAACAACGAGAAAGAAAAATGTTTATTAAACATGAAACTTTGAATTTTGATCCAATACTCCTTCACTCCCACTTTAGCTTCACATCTATACACACAATTTTATGGTTAACATGGATTGCAAAGCATATCCTAAGCTACAATGGTCTCAACAACACAAAGTCCCCTTAAGCACGCAGATTGGCTGTGGTCAAAAACACACTCTGCTCTGAACCCAAGTTAGTGTCTGGATTTCTCCTCCGAATTCTCCAAGGTGATCGTCACATGAGAGTTTTCAAACTCCACAACCAAAACGTGCTTTAAAATCTTTCACAATAATACTTTCTGTGACTGGTTTGTACTCCAAAATCCAGTCCAGGTTTTCTAAATGACCATTTTAAACAAAGTTTCTGGTCCACCTTATAACAGCGGACACAGTATCCATGGTTCACATCACCCTCTTTAGGATTAATTTGTCTTGACTGCTGTACAAACTATTCACACCTGCTTTAACTATCACTTCCCAGACTCTTTAAAAAAGGCATCAAGCTTTTGCTTTACCACTTTAAATCCAGTCACTGCAATTGTGTCTTTAATTCAGAACACTGTTTACTCTCCCTTGAATTTGTCTGAACAATAACTTAGGCACTATTCTCAACTTCAGCCATCTTAAGACATTCTTCCTGTCCAAATTCCCTGGTTATCTGGACTGCAACTGTTTTTTGGGGAAGCCTGCCTTTTTGCAGCTCCCGTACTGTCCAGTTTTTCACCTGGCAGAGTTGAAAGACATTCGCTCCGACTTCTGGTTGCGGCGATGCAGAGCTAAGCCGCACATTTCGGCAGCTCCCGCGATAACGGACTTTCGGGCTCTCCAGAGGAGCCCCAACGGATCTTTTTTGATTTGATCCCATGTGGGAAGGTGCAGTAAGGTCCCCCCTTACGGTATATGGCCAAGATCAGCGGTGGAGCGGCGAGAAAAGAGGCTCTGGAGCAGCGACAAAAACGAGGGGGAAAAAGCAAGATGGCGGAGGGCAGAGATCGAGCAGCATGGGGGCCGGACCAGCAGGAGTTCCTTAAGCGCTGTGTGGAGGAGCTTAAAAAGGAGGTGCTGGCGCCAATGCTGTTGGCGATCGAGGGGCTGAAGGAGACCCAGGCGGTGGAGCTTTGTGAGGTGAAAGATAAAATGAATGATAACGAGGATGAGATCCTGGGCCTGGCGGTAAAAATGGAGGCACACGAGGCGGTGCACAGGAGGTGGGCCTAGAGAATCGATGTCCTGGAGAACAGGCCGAGGAGGAAGAACCTCCGGATTCTGGGTCTTCCCGAAGGAGTGGAGGGAGCTGATGCCGGGCCGTATGTGAGTACGATGCTCCATTCGCTGATGGGAGCGGAGGCCTCTCCGACCCCCTTGGAGTTGGAAGGGGCTCACCGGGTCCTGGCCAGGAGACCCAAGGCTGATGAGCCGCCAAGGGCGATAGTGGCAAGGTTCCATCGCGGACAAAGAAAGTGTGCTGAGATGGGCCAAGAAGGTGCGGAGCAGTAGATGGGAGAACGCGGTGATCCGAGTTTACCAGGATTGGAGCGCGGAGGTGGCAAGGAGGAGAGCTGGCTTCAACTGGGCCAAGGGGGTGCTGCATAAGAAAAGAGTCAGGTTCCGCATGCTGCAGCCTGCGAGACTGTGGGTCACTTACCAGGACCGACACCATTATTTTGAAACGTCAGAAGAGGCTTGGACCTTTATTCAGACGGAAAAACTGGACTCGAACTGAGATAATGTGGTTGTGGGGGGAGATGTTGGTTGTATATGGGGTTGTAAATAGGGGTAAAGAATACTTCATGGGTGGGATGATGGATGGGGATGTGGGTAGAGTTCTGGTTAAAATGCCTAAAATTCCTTTTTTCTTTTCTGTAGACGAGATGATGAAGATGGGGAATGTGGGTGTCGGTGCTGGAGGGAGGTGAGACTCGGGGATGAGGGAACTGGGATAATGGCCGCAACAGGAGCTGCGCCACGGGGGGCGGGTCCAGTTCAGGAAAGCGCGGGCTTTTTCCCGCGCAAATAAGGGGGGGGGTTGGAGGAAGGTGAGGAGGAGAGACTCCCACACGTGGGAGATCAACGGGAAGGCGGGGGAAGCCGGGGTCAGCAGAAGTCAGCTGACTCACGGAAGTAACATGGGGGGAGCAAAAGAGCTAGATGTGGATCTAGCGGGGGGAGGGGGGATTTTGGGGTTGCTGCTGCACTGTCCGAGGGGGAACTGAAAATGGAAGAGGTGGTCGGGACCGGGGTTCCCCGCCTGGGGGACTGGAGGGTGCAGGAGGCGCGGGCACAGGACTGGCCTAAGATAGGAGATGGCTAGTCGGCGGGTGGGGGGGTGGTAACCCCCCAATTCGGCTGATCACGTGGAATGTGAGAGGCCTAAATGGGCCGGTTAAGAGGGCCCGAGTGTTCGCGCACCTAAAGGGACTGAAGGGAGATGTGGTCATGCTTCAGGAGACACATCTGAAGGTGGCAGATCAGGTCAGGTTAAGGAAGGGATGGGTAGGACAGGTGTTCCATTTGCGGCTGGATGCGAAGAATAGAGGGGTGGCAATACTGGTGGGAAAGCGGGTGTCGTTTGAGGCCAAAAACATAGTAGCGGACAAGGGAGGCCGATACGTGATGGTGAGTGGTAGGTTGCAGGGGCTGGAGGTGGTACTGGTGTATGTATATGCCCCGAACTGGGACGATGCTGGATTCATGAAACGGATGTTGGGGCGTATTCCAGACTTGGAGGTAGGGAGCTTGATAATGGGTGGGGATTTTAACACAGTGCTGGACCCAGCATTAGATCGCTCCAGACCTAGGATGGGGAAGAGGCCGGCTGCGGCCAAGGTGCTTAGGGGGTTTATGGACCAGATGGGGGGCGTAGATCCGTGGAGATTTGCCAGACCTTTGGCCAGATAATTTTCTTTTTTCTCCCACGTGCATAAGGCCTACTCCCGGATAGATTTTTTTGTTCTGGGTAGGGCACTGATCCCGAAAGTGGAGGGAACAGAGTATTCGGCCATAGCCATTTCAGACCACGCCCTGCATTGGTTGGAGCTAGAGCTGGGGGAGGAGAGGGACCAACGCCCGTTGTGGAGGTTGGATGTGGGACTGCTGGCAGACGAGGAAGGGTGTATCGAAAGGTATCTGATGTGCCCCCTTTGGGGTGGAGGACAGATGTGGGAGGTGCTCAGGAAGTCTGGCGAACTATGTCCATATGTTTTGGTCATGCCCGGCACTGGAGGGGTTCTGGAGGGGAGTTGCGGGAACAGTGGTGAAAGTCCGGGTCAAGCCAAGCTGGGGGCTAGCACTATTTGGAGTAGTGGACGAGCCGGGAGTGCAGGAGGCGAAAGAGGCCGGCATTCTGGCCTTTGCGTCCCTAGTAGCCCGGCGAAGGATCTTGCTCATGCGGAAGGAGGCGAAGCCCCCCAGCGTGGAGGCCTGGATAAATGACATGGCTGGGTTTATCAAGTTGGAAAGGATAAAGTTTGCCTTGAGAGGGTCTGCGCAGGGGTTCTACAGGCGGTGGCAACCGTTCCTAGACCGTCTCGCGGAGTGTTAAATGAAGGTTGGGCAGCAGCAACAACAACCCAGAGGGTGAGGGTGGGGTGGGGAGGGGGGGACATCGTTCGTTGGGGGGGAGGGGGGGCAGGGGGGTTTCTCTGGTGGGCATTTGAGCAAGAAAACACATGAATGATCCGGAAACTGACATGTACGGGAAGAATCCAATGTACAAAGTTCTGTATCTTATTGACTTGCCATGTTCATGTCTTGCCATGCAAGTTTTTTTTTCTTTTCTTTGTTACGGGGGGGGGGGGGGGGGGGGGCAGTTTGTTTGCATGGTGGAAAATATTGTTGAAAAATTCTTAATAAAAACATATTTTTTTAAAAATAAAGACATTCGCTCCCTGCCCACAAATTCAGCTATAATAAGAACAAAAATCCTTTATACCTTAAAAGGGCCTAAGCAATACCTGCATACGTCTGCTGGCGTATTTACTCTTCATGCCATGGCTCTCTCCAAACACAATAGGAGCCATTGGAACTGATCTAACCCCCACACATACAAACACCTTTGTCCAGCATAAATCTAACTATAGGTTTTATCCTTCCACAGAAACATTAAATCACTTAAAAACCTTCCTTACTTCTAATGTTTATCAATACAAATAAAACTACCTTTGTTTTCCGAACATAACTTCAATGGAAAGGGAATTTGGGAGAAATGTAACTGGCGCGCCCCATCCGATGCCACTAAACATTAAGCATTACTTTGAAAGGTACAATACACCTACAAGCAGTCAGTTATGCCAATGTCCAGCAGGTGGAGCTCTGAACTCAGGTTTCAAGCTTCCAGAGAACAGCAGTTTAAATTAAATTGATACTGTACATGAGAAATTAAACCAGACAGCAACAAAGCTCTGAAACCGGACAGTATCATTAGCATACCTAACTTACATTAAAGAGCAGTTTCCAGGGCAGGACAGTGGTTAGCACTGCTGCCTCGGCACCGAGGACCCGGGTCCGATCCCGGTCCCGGGTCACCGTCCATGTGGAATTTGCACATTCTCCCCGTGTCTGCGTGGGTCTCACCCCCACAACCCAGGAAGATGTGCAGAGTAGGTGAATTGGCCATGCTAAATTGTTCCTTAATTGGACAAAAAATAATTGGGTATTCTAAATTTATTTTTAAAAAGAGCAGTTTCCAAATGTTATGTTGGACACTTCCAAAAATTGTCTAAATTTTCTGCCCATTGGTTTGAGATGGGAAAATAGTCACCTTCCACTGGCTGCTTCTGTTTTTGTCGAATTGTTGACATTTCTGCAGAGGAGGTCACCAGCCCATGATGCCTGGCCACCTTTGGTTTCGACGTAGCTACCAGTGCGTTTTAAATTGAGGGAAGGCGGTGGAGTAGTGGCATTGTCCCTGAGCTGGTAATCCAGTCACCCAGTGCAACGCTCTGGGATGCCAGGTTCGAATCCCACCGTGGCGGATGGTGAAATTTGAATTCAATTTTTTTTAAATCTAATGATGACCATGGGACCATTGCCGATGTGTTGTGAAAACTACCTGCTTTCCAGGGAAGGAAATCTGCTGCCCTTACCTAGTCTGGCATACATGTTACTCCAGAGTATTCACTTTAACAGTAATCTATAGATTGAGCTATATAATGGTGTGAATATGGCCAACAGTTGTCAAAAAATTCACTCAAGTAATTAATATATAAATATTTAATATATTTATATATTTAATATATATAATACTTATAATATAATAATTATATGCATATAATAATATATATGCATACTTACCCATTTTGGAATATGGACAGCCATTCTAACTTCAGTTGCTGTCAACTTGTCACAGAACATGGTGACTTTTAACTCCCAGATCATCAAGAAAATAATGGAAATTAGTTAAAATGGAGGCAACGTTCCCACCAATATCCCCACTTTACTGCTGCTGGTTATGTCAGTGGATAAAACTCCCAGGCTAAAATCAAATACAAATTGGGTCCCATGACGTGTATGTGACCCCGTTGGTATTTTTAACCCTTTCCGCCCCTTGTGGAGGCTGAGGCTGTATAACGCTCTGGTTACCCCCATTTGGAGTATTATGAGCCGTTTTGGGCCCCGTATCTAAGGAAAGGATGTGCTGGCCTTGGAAAGGGTGCAGATGAGATTCACAAGAATGATCCCTGGAAAGAAGAGCTTTTGACATGAGGAGCAGTTGAGGACTCTGGGTCTGTACTCGTGGTGTTTAGAAGGATGAGAGGCCTGGATAGAGTGGGCTTGGAGAGGATGTTTCCACTGGTAGGAAAAACTAGAAGCCAAGGGCACAGCCTCAGACTGAAGGGACGATCCTTTAAAACTGAGATGAGGAGAGCCAGAGGGTGGGGAATCTGTGGAACTCATTGCCACAGAAGACTGTGGAGGCCAAATCACTGAGTGTCTTTAAGACAGAGATGGATAGGTTCTTGATTAATAAGGGAATTGGGGTTATGGGGAGAAGGCAGGAGAACAAGGATGTAAAAATATCAGCCATGATTGAATGGCAGAGCAGACTCGATGGGCCGAGTGGCCTAATTCTGCTCATGGAACGGGGCAGGGCCCCCAGGGCGATTGGATAGTCCACCTGGGGTCACCTTCCGAGACGGCAGGGAACGGGGCCAGAGGTGTGAGGCCGCCTTGTAGGACAACTTACCCAGTGAGTGACAACTCACCATCTCCATTACCCTTTAGGACACCAATGTGCCCATCCGTTACGCTCCTGGTCACTGCATGGGCACATTGTAGTGGTTCACTGCATCGATCTGGGGCTTCCGGACAGGCGTCATTAGCCAGGAACTCAACGGGTAACCCTTGTCGCCCAATAGCCAACCGAAGACAGTGATCTCTACTACCCTCCCAGGCAATGCATTCTGGACTCCCATCACCCTCTGGATGAAAATTATTTTCCTCAAATCCCCTCTAAACTGCTTGCCCTTCATTTTAAAATTATGCCCCCTCATTATTGACCCTTCAACCAAGGGGAACAGCTGCTTCTTATCTACCCTGTCCATATCCCTCATTATCTTATACACCTCAATCAGGTCACCCCTCAGCCTTCGCTGATCTAAAGAAAACAACCCCAACATCCAGCCTCTCTTCATAGCTCAAATACTCCATCCCAGGTAACATCCTGGTGAATCTCCTCTGTACCCCCTCCAGCACAATCACATCCTGGACATCAAAGTGGCTGGTTTAGCACAGAGCTAAATAGCCAGCTTTTAAAGCAGGCCAGCAGCGTGGGTTCAATTCCCGTACCAGCCTCCCCGAACAGGCGCCGGAATGTGGCGACTAGGGTCTTTTCACAGTAACTTCATTTGAAGCCTACTTGTGACAATAAGCGATTTTCATTTTTTCATTTCCTTCGTATAATGAGGTGACCAGAACTGCACACAGTACTCCAGCTGTGGCCTAACCAAAAGTTTTGTACAGCTCCAACATAACCGGCCTGTTTTTATAATCTATGCCATGACTGATATTGGTAAGTGTCTCAAATGCCTTCTTAACTACCTTATTTTTCAAAAATTTTTTTTTACAGTACCCAATTAATTGTTTTCCAATTAAGGGGTAATTTAGCCTGGCCAATCCACCTACCCTGCACATATTTGGGTTGTGGGAGCGAAACCCACGCAACACAGGGAGAATGTGCAAACTCTACACGGACAGTGACCCACAGCTGGGATCGAACCTGGAACCTCGGCGCCGTGAGACTGCAGGGCTAACCCACTGCGCCACCGTGCTGTCCCCCTTAACTACCTTATTAACCTGACCTGCCACCTTTGGGTATCTGTGGACAAACACCCCAAGATCCCTCTGTTCCTCTGAACTTCCTCGTGTCCTTCCATTCATCGAGTGCTCCCTGGTCTTGTTACTCCCTTCCAAACAGCATCACCTCACACTTTTCAGGGCTCAATTCTATCTGCCACATCTGACCAGCCTGAGTATATCTTCCTGCAACCTAAGATCTTCTTCCTCACTATTAACCACGTCTTTGTGTCAACTGCAAACTTATCATCCCTCCCCACATTCTCATCAATACTGGTCACCTATCACTAAGCCAGTTTTGGATCCAAGTTACCCTTGATCCCATGTGCTTTTACCTTCTTTATCAGTCTCCCATGTGGGGCCTTGTCAAAGGTTTTGCTGAAATCCATATAGACTACATCCAACTGCACTGCCCTCATCTACACTCCCGACCATCACCTTGAAAAATTCAATCAAATTCGTTAGGCATGACGTCCTTCTGACAAAGCCATGCTGACTGTTCCTGACCAAACCTCACCTCTCCAAGTAGAGATTCATTTTCTCCAATGGTTTCCCTACCACTAATGTGAGACTCACTGGTCTATAATTCCCTGGTTTATCTCTACCAGTCTTCTTGAAAAATGGAACCACATTAACTGTTCTCCAATCCTCTGGCACCTCCCCTGTGGCCATAGAGGAATTAAACATTTGGGTCCGAGCCCCTATAATTTCCTCCCTTGCCTCCCACGCAGCCTGGGGTACAACTCATCCGGATCTGGGGATTTGTCCACTTTTAAGTCTGCCCAAACCTCCAAAACCTCCCCACTCCCTATGTCAAAATGTTCAAGAACCTCACAGTCCCTCTTCCCAAATTCTGTACCAACATCCTCCTCCTCCCGATGTACTCATTTAATACCTTCCCTATCTGATCCACTGCAACCCAGCCATCTGAGCCAATAAGTAGGTTTTATGTACTGCATAACATGGTCTAACAGTAAGCAAGAAAATAGAAGCAGAGGAAGTAAATTGAGAATATTCAGCCAGAAAGAGCTTCCATTTCTACAGTACCTTACCATGTCCTCATGACATCCTAAAGTGCTCTGTATTGAATGGATCGCTTTGGAAGTGCTATCAATCTCTCAATGGCAGACGATTATGTGCTGAAGATATCTGGAAGAATCATCTTTAATCAAAAAGTGACAAATTTTTATAAGAAATAGAAGCAAAGATATTTGGGGTAATTCAACATACAACTAGATCATAGAATTTACAGTGCAGAAGGAGGCCATTCGGCCCATCGAGTCTGCACCTGCTTGTGGAAAGAGCACCCTACCCAGGCCCACACCCCCACCCTATCCCCATAACCCAATACCCACACCCAATACTAAGGGCAATTTAGCATGGTCAATCCACCTAACCTGCACATCTTTGGACTGTGGGAGGAAACCGGAGCACCCGGAGGAAACCCACGCACACTTGGGGAGAACGTGCAGACTCTGCACAGACAGTGACCCAAGCCGGGAATCGAACTTGGGACCCTGGAGCTGTGAAGCAATTGTGTTAACCACTGTGCTACCGTGCTGCCCAAAACGGGAGGCCATGTTTTTGAGGCCTAAACTTTGGTGGGCTTTTGTAAGGGCAGTGAAGTCAAAATTTACTTTAGTTTACAGTTACTGTTATGTACAGCTCCAGTAGTTTGCCACTGGATCTTCTCTGGTTGGTGCCTTACTGGCAGACTCTATTTATGCAAAACAAACATTGTTAAAGGTCCCCCGCCCCCTTCTCGGGGAGCTCGTATTCCGCGAGATCCATGGGTTGTTAATCATCCCTACGCTGTAAGACCTGCTCGGGCTATAACATGGGCCGAATGGTTTCTACTCAACACATGTTCACGAGCCATCTCAAAATTGTCAAATTAGTGGTTTATTAAAAAAAAAAACTTTGGCAGAGGCTTTGCAACAGTTGGTTTACAATATCAAATGCAGCCCGTGGAGACTTGAGGGAAAATGTGCAAATAATTTTTATTTTTAAGTGTAGAATTTCAGAATTGCAACCAAAATTAATTCAGTTCGAGATCCCCTTTACCACATTGTTTATGCAGCCTACCGGGATGAACAATAGGTGGTCAAGCGTATTCGACATTATAGCCAAATCCTCAAACCCTGGCTGTAAATCAGTACAGTGTGCTGAATAAACCATTCCTGTCAGACGATCCTTCCCATGGGGCTTCAGTCAGTGATAGCTCAGTGACGTGTTTAGATAATAATCTGGAACATTTGACAAAGTCCAGTCGGAGAATGAAATCCAGAGCTCAGGGAAAATCATTAGATGCACAGCGACAGGTGTTTTTACAGTGATGACCTGAACCTACAGCCTGTGAATGTTCGTCACAATCACAAGTAGGTTATGATTGCTGGAGTTATTGTTCAGGAAAACACATTGGAGTACCTGTCCAGCATCTGCCAATATTATGACAGTGCTGACCTACAGAGGAGATCAGATCATTCTTAAAAACAATCTTCACTTTTGTTAAACAATTTAATGTATAGACTGAGTGAGGAATGTAATGACCTTGATTCCTGATTTCGTGTTGCATTAGCTTATCTCGGGCAGGGCAATGTCGTGAGTGTGACTGAAATGGCGTGAAAATTACCTGGACGCTTTGTTTCAGCAGGCAGTCACACCCGGTAGAATAAGTTCTGTTAATTCGGTCAGTGGTCAGGGACAGAGTGGTGTGACTGCAAGGGAGGCAGGTAGGGGGATCCTGAGTTTAGGAGTTGAGGAGCCTCAGCCCTTGACCTTGTCCAACAGGTATGAGGTACTTGCTCGCTGTGTGGATGAGGAAGAGGGCTGTAGGGAGGATGCGTTGACTGACCACTGCACCATGGTACAGGAAGCCATTCAAGAGGGGGGAGCAAAAAGACAAGTGGTAGTTGTAGGGGATTCTATAATTAGGGGATTTGATGGCATCCTTTGAAAGCCAGATCGTGAGTCCCGCATGGTATGTTGCCTGCCCGTTGCCAGGGTGAGGGACATCTCTGATCGGCTTGAAAGGATTTTGGAGAGGGAGGGGGAGGATCCAGTTGTTGTGGTCCACGTTGGGACTAACAACATAGGTAAGACCAGGAAAGAGGACCTGTTTGGGGATTATCAAACACTAGGGACTAAATTAAAGAACAGGTCATCCAGGGTTATAATCTCTGGATTACTACCTGAGCCACGTGCCAATTGGCATAGGGTTGAGAAAATTAGGGAAGTTAACACATGGCTAAAGGAGTGGTGCGGGAAAGAGGGATTCCATTTCATGGGGCATTGGCATCAGTACTGGGGCAGGAGGGACCTGTACCGTTGGGCCGGTCTTCACCTGAACCATTCTGGGACCAGTGTTCTAGCGAATAGGATAAATAGGTTGGTCACAAGAACTTTAAACTAGCAAGTTGGGGGGAAGGGAAGGGTAAAGCTATGGACAGTATAATGGTTAATGGAGAGCAAGGCAGCAGGTTACGTGACAGGTTATTATGTAGAGATATGGGTTCAAAAACAAGGAAAATTAGGAGAAAGGGTAAGAGAAAAAATAATTTGCGCAAAGTTACCGATCAAGGTGTTAGGATTCATAACAAAGACATAAAAAACAGCATAAGTGTACTTTACCTGAATGCTCGTAGTATACGGAATAAGGTGAATGAGTTGATGGCGCAAATCATCGTGAATGACTATGATTTAGTGGCCATTATTGAAACATAGTTAAAAGATGGTCACGACTGGGAGTTAAATATCCAAGGGTATCAGACTATACGAAAGGATAGAATGGACGGTAAGGGCGGTGGTGTAGCTTTGTTGTTTAAGGATGGCATCCGGGCAATAGTAAGGGATGATATTGGTGCTATGGAGGACAAGGTTGAATCAATTTGGGTGGAAATCAGGAATAGTAAGGCGAAAAGGTCACTGATAGGAGTAGTCTATAGGCCACCAAATAGTAACAGGATGGTAGGGCAGGCAATAAGCAAAGAAATAACGGATGCATGTAGAAATGGTACAGCGGTTATCATGGGAGATTTTAATCTGCATGTCGATTGGTTTAATCAGGTTGGTAAAGGCAGCCTTGAGGAGGAGTTTATAGAATGTGTCTGGGATAATTTCCTGGAACAGTATGTAATGGAACCTACAAGGGAACAAGCAGTCCTAGATCTGGTCCTGTGTAATGAGGCAGGATTGATTAATGATCTCAGTTCGGGATCCTCTTGGAAGGAGCGACCACAATATGGTGGAATTTAAAATACAGTTGGAGGATGACAAGGTAAAATCAAACACTAATGTTTTGTGCTTAAAGGCGATTACAATGGGATGAGAGAAGAACTAGCTAAGGTAGACTGGGAGCAAAGACTTTCTGGTGAAACAGTTGAGGAACAGTGGAGAACCTTCTGAGCGATCTTTCACAGTGTTCAGGAAAGGTTCATACCGACAAAAAAGAAAGACGGTAGAAAGGGGAAAAATCGACCGTGGATATCTAAGGAGGTGAGGGAGAGTATCAAATTGAAGGAAAAAACATACAATGTGGCAAAAATTAGTGGGAGACTAGAGGACTGGGAAGTCTTTAGGGGACAACAGAAAGCTACTAAAAAAGCTATAAAGAAGAGTAAGGTAGACTATGAAAGTAAACTTGCTCAGAACATAAAAGCAGATAGTAAAAGCTTCTATAAATATATAAGACAAAAAAGAGTGGCTAAGGTAAATATTGGTCCTTTGGAAGATGAGAAGGGAGATTTAATAATAGGAGATGGGGAAATGGCTGAGGAGCTAAACAGGTTTTTTGGGTCAGTCTTCACAGTGGAAGACACAAATAACATGCCAGTGACTGATGGAAATAAAGATATGATAGGTGAGGACCTTGAGATGATTGTAATCACTAAGGAGGCAGTACTGGGCAAGCTAATGGGGCTAAAGGTAGACAAGTCTCCTGGCCCTGATGGGATGCATCCCAGAGTGTTAAAAGAGATGGCTAGGGAAATTGTAAACGCACTAGTGATAATTTATCAAAATTCACTAGACTCTGGGGTGGTCCCAGAGGATTGGAAAGTAGCAAACGTGACACCACTGTTTAAAAAAGGAGGTCGGCAGAAAGCGGGTAATTATAGGCCGGTAAGCTTAACTTCGGTTGTAGGGAAAATGCTGGAATCTATCTTTAAGGAGGAAATAGCGGGGCACCTGGAGGGAAATTGTCCCATTGGGCAGGCGCAGCATGGGTTCATAAAGGGTAGGTCATGTCTGACTAATTTGGTAGAATTTTTTGAGGACGTTACCAGTGCAGTAGATAACAGGGAGCCAATGGATGTGGTATATCTGGATTTCCAGAAAGCTTTTGACAAGGTGCCACACAAAAGGTTGCTGCATAAACTAAAGATGCATGGCATTAAGGGTAAAGTGGTAGCATGGGTAGAGGATTGGTTAACTAACAGAAAGCAGAGAGTGGGGATAAATGGGTGTTTCTCTGGTTGGCAACCTGTAACTAGTGGGGTCCCTCAAGGATCAGTGTTGGGCCCGCAGTTGTTCACAATTTACATAGATGATTTGGAGTTGGGGACCAAGTGCAATGTGGCAAAGTTTGCAGACGACACTAAGATGAGTGGTAAAGCAAAAAGTGCAGAGGACACCGGAAGTCTGCAGAAGGATTTGGATAGGTTAGGTGAATGGGCTAGGGTCTGGCAGATGGAATTCAATGTTGCCAAGTGTGAGGTTATCCATTTTGGGAGGAATAACAGCAGAATGGCTTATTATTTAAACGGTAAGATGTTAAAACATGCTGCTGTGCAGAGGGACCTGGGTGTGCTGGTGCACGAGTCGCAAAAAGTTGGTGTGCAGGTGCAACAGGTGATTAAGAAGGCTAATCGAGTTTTGTCTTTCATTGCTAGAGGGATGGAGTTCAAGACTAGGGAGGTTATGCTGCAATTGTATAGGGTGTTGGTGAGGCCACATCTGGAGTATTGTGTTCAGTTTTGGTCTCCTTACCTGAGAAAGGACATATTGGCACTGGAGGGAGTGCAGAGGAGATTCACTAGGTTGATCCCAGAGTTGAGGGGATTAGATTATGACGAGAGGTTGAGTAGACTGGGACTGTACTCATTGGAGTTTAGAAGGATGCGGGGGGATCTTATTGAAACATAGCCTCAAAATAAGGGGAAGTAGATTTAGGACCGAGTTTAGGAGGAACTTCTTCACCCAAAGGGTTGTGAATCTCTGGAATTCCTTGCCCAGTGAAGCAGTTGAGGCTCCTTCTTTAAACGTTTTTAAGAAAAAGATAGATACCTTTCTAAAGAATAAAGGGATTCGGGGATATGGTGTACGGGCCGGAAAGTGGAGCTGAGTCCACAAAGATCAGCCATGATCTCATTGAATGGCGGAGCAGGCTTGAGGGGCCAGATGGCCTACTCCTGTTCCTAGTTCTTATGTTCTTATTAGCCTCAGCATTCCAAATTAATGAAAGAGGAACAAAAGCTTCAGCAAGGCTTTCCATTCTTGGATATGACCCCATGCAGGAGAACAGAAATGAAATGTGAACATAGCATAGTGTGTCAATGTAGTGTGTGAGTAGCAAAGTACGTCGATGGATCACTACTGGAGCACAATTCTGCGCCGGGATGCCATTATGGCCAGTGCTGTTTTGTGGTGTTCCAAAAAATGCCACTTCCCTCAGAAGTCAGGGTAGCTTCAGCTTATTTTCTTCATGACGGACCACCTGTCTAAATCGTCTGTACTGCCTCTCCTACCTTTCAACTTTATTAAACAAGTGGAAGGAACTCATAAATTTGTTTAACACTCTGATTGAGGCCATTCTTTCAGTTCCTCCTGCCCTTCCTCCTACTCTTGCCCAACAAGCCAAACCTTGCCCCAAGCCCTTCCCACCCTATTGCTTAACATCCTTCTCTGTATTGTTTCTGTCCTCTATTTCCGCATGTCCTCTCCAAGATCCATGAGATCTACATTCTGCTCCTTCAACCCCATTCTTACTAAGCTGCCGACCAACCAATTTCTCTTCCTGGCCCCGAGACTAGTAGATATTCCAAATAGTTTCCTAACTTGAGGCACTGTCTCCATCAATAACCCCAGCCTCAATCTTTGAGCCTTCTGTCCTTGCAAACTCCTCTATCACACCCCTATCTTCAACTTTGTTTTCCACTACAGTGTTGCTCCCAAAATGACATTTGTTTTCCCCACAACTCCCCGCTTGGATCGCACACATTTCATGCCAGATATTAAAGTTACAAATAACCATGGTGCATTATCTTTCCTTGTCCTTCTCAACTCCGGTGCAGCCTTTACCATGGTCAACCACATCAAACACCCTTCAATGTCTCTCCTTCCATCCCAGATGAATGGGACTGTCCCGTCTTGGGACATTTGTATCTGCATATCAATGGGTTCTCTTCCGCCCCAGCAGTGTCACATCAGTCTGCTTCTCCTCCTCATCTACGTGTTTGCCCTCTGGCAACCTTGTTTGCAGACAAAGGATGTTGGGCAGAGCAAGCAGTAGAACTGAAAAATATGACGGTTCATCAGTGGAGTGGATGTATAAGATGGTACAGCATTAGTGAACCAGATGTTATTTTACGACAGTGACTGGTAGATCCATTACTGAGATTAGCTTTCATTTCCATTCATTCATTGAATTTAAATGGTAGCTTTGATAGTATTTAAACCTGTGTCTCCAGCACATTAGCCTGGGCCTCGGGATTGCCAGTCCAGTTACTCACTACACCACTGTCTCCTCATTATAGAGGGGACTGTGGATAACACATTGAGTGTACTAAATTGAAAGATATCCAAGTATGTCATTGTTTCACCTGGAAGGTGTGTGGGGCCTTAAAAACGAGGGAGGAGGGGTAAAAGCAGACATTGGGCGCGAGTTAACGGGACAAAAACAGAGCCCCGTTTTGGGCATAAGTAATGGGGTGCTTCTCCGTGCCTGCAGTACCGAGAGGGACCCTGCTATCAAACGGGACTCTCTTTTGGACTTGGCGAGGAACGCCCCGCCGAGGTCGCACTTGTCTTAATTTCCTGCACTGATAAGCTCAGCTCGCCAGTGTAGGAAGAGATCGGGCGCCATTTTTAAATGCTGCCTCCATCTCTCGATTCCCCACCACGGCCTCCGGACCCCGGCGGGGTCCCAACTTACTTGTTAAGGGATCCTCGAGCCCCCCCCCCCCCCCCCCCTCGCACCCCACATCATAAGGGCAGGGCACTCTTGGGCCCGATCCCTGGCACAGGCAACCTGGCACCTTGGCACTGCCAGCTGGGCACCTTGGCAGTGTCAAGATGCCAGGATGGCAGTGCCAAGGTGCCTGGTGGCAGTGGGAGTGCCAAGGTACCAGAGCCCGACTACCTGGGTGCGTCTGATAGCCTGGGAGCCCCTCCCCAGATGCCGTTATGCCTGATCCACATTTGTGTGGACCAATGTGAAACGGTGCCACGGCGTGGCCTCCTAGGCACGGGCGTTATTTCCCGGGCGCTGGGGGAGTCCGGCGCAGGCACGCTTAAGTGAACCTAATTTTTCATTTATATATGTAAATCTGGATTACGGCCAGCAAGGGATTACGCTCCGAGCAATGCAACTCTCGCAAGAGGCCTCTCGCGAGATTTAACAACCTCATTGAGTCACCGGGTCGGGCGCGACAAGGCAGTTCGATCGCGTCCACTGCATTTTCTGCGTTTTCACAAGGTGGTGATGTGGAAAGTGGAGGGGACGTTAAGGTGATTGAGGAGTCATACCAGGTGTTGTGGAGGCAATCACCCCTTTTCCATGATGAAAGGGTTGTGGCAGAATGGAAGTTTGGGATAATTCAGTCTTGTTTCAGAAGTGTAGGGGAATGGAATGGAAACACTGTAATGGTTAAATGGAAATGTTGTGCAGCTGTGGAATAAAAGTGTAGGGCAATTCAGCAACTAAATAGAGGTAGATGGACAGTTGGGACATCAATTTGTCTTATTTTCTTGCCATGGTAAGTTCCTGACCTCAATCAGGCTATCATCAGAAGATATTGAATGTTGCTGAGCATTTTTTGCTGAGGCAGCCATGGAAAATCTCAGGAGGATTGTCCAAGGCCTCCTGAGCGTTTAAGCCAACTGCTTCATAATAGAACACTAATCAGCCAGAGTGGTGTTAACATTCTCCATGACTTTGTAAACGTGCCTCCTAGTGTCATCTCCCGAGAACCTCTTGCAATGGTGTCTCTTCTCACTGCCTCTGTAGCCCCCCAAGTGTTTTTACTTGGCCTCCTCCAATTTCTCATCCAGATGCTGTTCATCAAAATTACCCAAAGACACATCTGGTTCCAGATGTACACAGTCAACGACCAGCTCGCTCTCACCACCACCCCTCTTGCCCCTGTGTTTCCAAACGCCCATCCAACATCCAGTCCTGGATGGGCCAAATTGTTCTCCCGTTGTGTTGGCACCTGCCTCAATCTATCTGATAGCTGCTGATTTCACCCCCTTTCAGACTCTTCACAACCTCGGCAAGATACATGATCCTGAGCTAAGCTCCTAACTCCATATCCCTCCATCCCCAAGTCCGCCGCTTATTTCCATCTCAATGGTATTGCCATTGCATCTGCCCATCTGGTTATGGAACTCTCGTCCATGTTTTTATTACCTCCAACTATTTTAACGCTCTTCTGGCCAGTCCCTAATTTGCACAGTCCATGCACTTAAGTTGATCCAAAATTGTGCCGCCCATATCCTGAGGGGCACCAGCATTCCATTCACCATAATTCCTGCCTCCGATTTAATATTCATATCTTAATCTGCGAGTTGCTCCATGGGCCCCCGCCCCCCCCTATCTCTGAGGGACGAAACTCCCCTCTCATCTCCACCTTAAATGGGAGCACTCTTATTTTTAAACTCTATATTCCCATTAACATCCTCTCATCATCCACCATGTCAAGCCCCCTCATAAACTTACATGTTTCAATAAAGTCACCTCCTTCTTCTAAATTCCAACGACCCAACCTTTTCTAATAAGAGAACCACTTCATTCCATTGCAAGTATACCCATCGTTAGACAAGGAGACCAAAACTGCACAATACTCCAGGTGCGGTCTTATCAATGCCCTCATAATGGCGTGGCAAGACTTCCCTACTTTTCTATTCCACCCCCTTGCAATAAAGGTCAGCATGTCATTCGCCTTCCTAATTAGTTGCTGTACATACAGGCTAACATTTTGCGATTCAATTCAAGGAACTTATCATCGACTTCAGGAAGCGTAGTACAACACGTGCCCCCATCTACATCAGTGGCTCCGAAGTGGAGATGGTCGATAGCTTTAAGTTCCTGGGGGTCACCATCACCAATAGCCTGCCCTGGTCCACTCACATTGACGCAACAGTCAAGAAAGCCCAACAACGTCTCTACTTCCCATGGAAGTTAAAGAAATTCGGCATGTCTGCATCGACTCTCACAAACTTCTACAGAGTGGCGCGGTAGCACAGTGGTTAGCACTGTTGCTTCATAGCGCCTGGTCCCAAGTTCGATTCCCAGCTTGGGTCACTGGGCAGTGTCTGCATGTTCTCTCCGTGTTTGTGTGAGTTTCCTCCAGGTGCTCCGGTTTCCTCCCACAAGACCCAAAAGACGTGCCGTTAGGTAATTTGGACATTCGGAATTCTCCCTCCGTGTACCTGAAGAGGTGCCAGAATGTGGGGACTCAGGGCTTTTCACAGTAACCTCATTGCAGTGTTAATGTAAGCCTACTTGTGACAATAAAGATTATTAATGTGCCATAGAGAGCATCCTATCCGGCTGCATCACAGCTTGGTATTGCAACTGCTTGGCCCAAGATCACAAGAAACTGCAGTGTGGTGAACTCAGCCCAACGCATCACACAAGCTTGCCACCCTCCCATTGATTCTGTATACACCTCCCGCTCCCTCAGGAAGGCTGACAGCATTGTGTCAGAGGCCCCTCACACCCAGGCTTTGCCCTTTTCCAAACCCTTCCATCAAGCAGAAGATACAAAAGTCTGAAGACCCGCACATCCAGAGATAGAAACAGCTTCTTCCCCACAACTGCTAGACTCCTCAACAACTCTCCCTGATCTGTTCCCTGTAAGACACTATTCACGACACCCTATGCTGCTCTTGCTCATGTATTTGCTTTGGTTGGCCCTTGTTCCGCACTGTAAGCAATTACTTATTTGTCGATGTACTTTGTTGATTATTCTTTCGGTCTTCTGTGTACGTCCCCTTCGCCGCAGAAAAATACTTTTCACTGTACTTCGCTACATGTGACAATAAATCGAATCAATCAATCCATGTACAAGGAAACCCAGATCCTTCTGTACTTCATCATTCTGCAGGCCAACTCCATTTTCATAATGTTCTGCTTTTCTATTCCTGCCAAAGTAGACAACCTCACATGTTCCCACTCTATATTCCACCTGCCAATATCTGTCCACTCACTTAACTTAACTACATCCTTTTGCAGACTCTTCTTACAAGAATTCTACATTCCTCAAACTTCAGCCTCTTGTCCATTTCCCACTCTCTTCAGCCGTCTAGGCTCTACGTTTTGGAATTTCTCCATAAATAAATTTCCCTCTCCACCTTTCTCCTTCTTCAAGACACTCATTAAAACCTACCTCTTTCCATTTCTGTCTGATCATGTTCCTGTGAAGCGTCTGGGCACATTAGCTGCTATTTAAATTAAATTTGTTGTTGTTGAAGTAGAACTGGGTCATTGCAGACGAGGAAGATCCTGATTTGGGTCCTGCTTGCTCATGGTGATAGCTGAGAGGGGGCAATTGTCCTCAAAGTCCTTATGCAGGAGATAAAATCTGTACATTCAGTGTCCTGTGAACCTTACTGGAAAATGAAGTTGAATGAGAACAGGATCAGGGTGGGCTGTGATGTCTTTCATGGTTTATCTGACACACACTGGTTAGACTCCGATAGGTGGAATGGCTCCTTCAGAAGGTTCTGGAGGATGACATGTGCTCGTGGAACTGACGCTCCGCAAGTGGGTGTTTTTAGGAGCAGAGTGGACAGAACGGAAAATTCAAGCTTTTAAAAAAAAAATTTCAAGTACCCAATTAAGGGGCAATTTAGCGTGGCCAATCCACTTAGCCTGCACATCTCTTTTTGGGTTGTAGGGGCAGCCCGGTAGCATTGTGGATAGCACAATTGCTTCACAGCTCCAGGGTCCCAGGTTCAATTCCCGGCTTGGGTCACTGTCTGTGCGGAGTCTGCACGTTCTCCCCTTGTGTGCGTGGGTTTCCTCCGGGTGCTCCGGTTTCCTCCCACAGTCCAAAGACGTGCGGGTTAGGTGGATTGGCCGTGATAAATTGCCCATAGTCTCCTTAGTGTTGGGTGGAGTTACTGGGTTATGGGGAGAGGGTGGAGGTGTGGAC
The DNA here is from genome assembly GCF_047496885.1 of Scyliorhinus torazame. Lineage (NCBI taxonomy): Eukaryota > Metazoa > Chordata > Chondrichthyes > Carcharhiniformes > Scyliorhinidae > Scyliorhinus > Scyliorhinus torazame. The sequence goes on from NC_092718.1 coordinate 205,564,351, forward strand.
CTTGGGTAGGGTGCTCTTTCCAAGAGCCGGTGCAGACTCGATGGGCCGAATGGCCTTCTTCTGCATTGTAAATGCTATGATCTATGATAAACACGGGGAGAATGTGCAAACTCCACACAGACAGTGACCCAGAGCCAGGATCGAACCTGGGACCTCGGCGCCGTGAGGCCGCAGGGCTAACCCACTGCGCCACTGTGCTGCCTGGAACATTTAAGCCTAATAAGTTATCTTTCCATGCATAAGTAATATCTACACCTTGGGATATTTCATTACATTAAAGGCGTTGTATAAATCTAAATGGTTGTTGTAAAATGTGATAGTCATCAGTCGACAAACCTTAAACAGAAGCAAGTGAATGTTGTGTATGTTCCACTTGTGAAACTTTAAAAAACCAATGTAATTTATTCCAAACTTATTTAAACGGTTACAAAACATAAACATACTCCGCTCCACACAATTATACAGTTTGTATCAATTTTCACCCAATTTTTACCCCCCCCCTTTTCACCCAATTTTTACCCCCCCCCCCCCGCGCAACTCCTCAAACATGGAACATAGAACATTACAGCGCAGTGCAGGCCCTTCAGCCCTCGATGTTGCGCCGACCTGTAAAACCACTCTAAAGCCCATCTACACTATTCCCTTATCGTCCATATGTCTATCCAATGACCATTTGAATGCCCTTAGTGTTGGCGAGTCCACTACTGTTGCAGGCAGGGCATTCCACGCCCTTACTACTCTCTGAGTAAAGAACCTACCTCTGACATCTGTCCTATATCTATCTCCCCTCAATTTAAAGCTATGTCCCCTCGTGCTAGACATCACCATCCGAGGAAAAAGGCTCTCACTGTCCACCCTATCCAATCCTCTAATCATCTTGTATGCCTCAATTAAGTCACCTCTTAACCTTCTCTCTAACAAAAACAGCCTCAAGTCCCTCAGCCTTTCCTCATAAGATCTTCCCTCCATACCAGGCAACATTCTGGTAAATCTGCTCTGCACCCTCTCCAATGCTTCCACATCCTTTCTATAATGTGGCGACCAAAATTGCACGCAATACTCCAAATGCGGCCACACCAGAGTTTTGTACAGCTGCAACATGACCTCATGGCTCCGAAACTCAATCCCTCTACCAATAAAAGCTAACACACCGTATGCTTTCTTAACAACCTTCTCAACCTGGGTGGCAACTTTCAGGGATCGATGTACATGGACACCGAGATCTCTCTGCTCATCCACACTGCCAAGAATCTTGCCATTAGCCCAGTACTCAGTCTTCCTGTTATTCCTTCCAAAATTAATCGCCTCACACTTTTCTTCATTCAACTCCATTTGCCAACTCTCAGTCCAGCACTGCAGCTTATCTATGTCCCTCTGTAACTTGTAACATCCTTCCGCACTGTCCACAACTCCACCGACTTTAGTGTCATCTGCAAATTTACTCACCCATCCTTCTACACCCTCCTCCAGGTCATTTATAAAAATGACAAACAGCAGTGGCCCCAAAACAGATCCTTGTGGTACACCACTAGTAACTGGACTCCAGTCTGAACATTTCCCATCAACCACCACCTTTTGTCTTCTTCCAGCTAGCCAATTTCTGATCCAAACTGCTAAATCACCCTGAATCCCATGCCTCCATATTTTCTGCAGTAGCCTACCGTGGGGAACCTTATCAAACGCTTTACTGAAATCCATATACACCACATCAACTGCTTTACCCTCATCCACCTGTTTGGTCACCTTCTCAAAGAACTCAATAAGGTTTGTGAGGCACGACCTACCCTTCACAAAACCGTGTTGACTATCTCTAATCAAATTATTCCTTTCCAGATGATTATACATCCTATCTCTTATAAACCTTTCCAAGATTTTGCCCACAACAGAAGTAAGGCTCACTGGTCTATAGTTACCGGGGTTGTCTCTACTTCCCTTCTTGAACAAGGGGACATTTGCTATCCTCCAGTCTTCTGGCACTATTCCTATAGACAAAGATGACTTAAAGATCAAAGCCAAAGGCTCAGCAATCTCCTCCCTAGCTTCCCAGAGAATCCTAGGATAAATCCCATCCGACCCAGGGGACTTATCTATTTTCACACTTTCCAGAATTGCTAACACCTCCTCCTTATGAACCTCAAGCCCTTCTAGTCTAGTAGCCTGAACCTCAGTATTCTCCTCGACAACATTGTCTTTTTCCCGTGTGAATACTGATGAAAAATATTCATTTAGCACCTCTCCTATCTCCTCGGACTCCAAGCACAACTTCCCACTACTGTCCTTGACTGGCCCTACTCTTACCCTAGTCATTCATTTATTCCTGACATGGCCACGAACCACCCCCCCCCCCCACCTGTCTCAAAGCCCTCCACTGAACCCCTCAATTCGTATTTAATCTTTTCCAAATGGAGAAAGTCGTATAAGTCTCCCAGCCAGGCTGGCATCCCCGGCTGCGTTGCAGACTGCCATTCCAGTAAGATCCTTTGCCGGGCAACCAGAGAGGCGAAGGCCAAGACATCGGCCTTCCTCCCCTCCATCAGCTCCGGCTTCTCTGATATCCCAAATATCGGGACCAAAGGATCCAGCCCAACCTCCTCCACCACGATCCTTGTTAGCGCCGCGAACACTCCCGCCCCGTATCCCACTAACTTCTCGCAGCCCCAGAACATGTGCGCGTGGTCTCCCACACCCTGGAAGAACCCACTCATTCTCGGCCAAGTCATAATAACCCAAGGTGTACCACCTTGAATTGTATGAGGCTCATCCTCGCGCACGAGGAAATCATGTTCACCCTGCATAGCGCCTCTCTTCACACTCCCCAGTTTATCTCCTCTCCTAGCTCCCTCTCCCACTTCTCCTTAATCTTCACCACCTAATAATAATAATCGCTTATTGCCACAAGTAGTCTTCAATGAAGTTACTGTGAAATGTCCCTGGTCGCCACACTCCGGCGCCTGTTTGGAGAGGCCGGTACGGGAATTGAACCCGCGCTGCTGCCTTGTTCTGCATTACAAGCCAGCTGCTCACCTCCCTGCTCTCCCAGCCATCCATATCTGTCTCCAATTCTTCCCTCCCCTTCCACATCCGGAAGCAGCAGTCGCTCCAGCAGGGCATACTTCAGTAGCTTGGGGAACTCTTTCAGGACCTTCCGTGCAAAGTCCCTTAACTGCAAGTATCTAAACTCGCTTCCTCTCGGGAGTTCTACCCTCTCCTTCAATTCCTCTTCCAGGTACAGATCCCTCACCCTAACCAGCCCCACTTCTCTCCACTTCTAAACATACCGTCTGTCCTCTCCCCAGCTCGAAACCGTAGTTTTTGCACAGCGGCGTTAACATCGACAACCCTTCTATCCTAAAGTGCCTCCTCAGCTGGTTCCACACCTTCACTGTGGATTGCACCTTTGGGCTCTCCGTATATTTCCTTGGCACCAGTGGCAACGTCACCTTTGCCATAGCACTCAGGCTCTACCCTCTACAACATTCGTCCTCCATCCTAACCCATTCTGCCTCCTCTCCTTCCCACCACCGCCTCACCTTCTCCACGTTCGCCGCCCAGTAATAATGTAACACGTTTGGCAACACCAACCCCTCCTTTTGTCTCTGTAACAGGGCCCTCTTTACCCTTGGCACCTTCCCTGCCAACACAAACTCTGAGATAATCATATACAGCTTCTGCAAAAAGGCCTTTGGTACAAAAATCGGAAGCATCTAGAATATGATTAGGAACCTAAGAAGGACATTTATCTTCACCACTTGGACCCTCCCTGCCAGAGTCAGATGCAGCATGTCCCACCTCTTAAAATCTTCCCTAACTTCCTCCACCAGCTTTGTTAAATTCCATTTATGCACCGTCGCCCACTCTCCCGTTTCCAAATCCCCAGGTATCTGAACATATCTCCGACTACTTTGAATGGTAGCTCCCCCAGGTTAGTTCTCTGACCCAACTCATTCACCGGGAACACCTCACTTTTCCCTACATTCAACTTGTATCCTGAGAATGCCCCGAACTTCCCTAATAGGCCCATAATCCTACCCATGCTCTCCAGCAGGCCCGACACATACAGTAACAGATCATCCGCATATAGCGACACCCGATGCTCCCTTATCCCCCTCGTAATCCCTTGCCACTCTTCAGACCACCTAAGGACCATTGTCAGAGGCTCTATTGTTAGCGCGAACAGCAGCAGCAACAGTGGGCACCCCTGCATTGTCCTCTGGGTAACCTAAAGCTTTGTGAGCCCATTTTGTTGGTCTGTACAATCGACACCAGTGCCACCTATAACAGGTGCACCCACGCCACAAACTTCGGCCCAAACCCGAACCTTCCCAGGACCTCGAACAGGTGCCACCACTCCACCCGGTCGAATGCCTTTTCTGCATCCATGGACACCACTACCTCCAGTACCTGTCCTCTCGTTAGGGGCATAATCACATTTAACAGCCTCCTTACATTACTGCAGAGTTGCCTGCCCTTCACGAAGCCTGTTTGGTCCTCAGCGACCACACCCAGGAAACAGCCTTCCATCCTCCCCACCACCAGCTAGGCCAGCACTTTTACATTTATATTTAACAGCGATATGGGCCTATGTGACCCACATTCTACGGGTCCTCCCCCTTCTTTGGTATCAATGTGATTGTTGCCTGTGTCATCGTCTCCGGCAGCTCCCCCTTCTCCACCGCTTTGCTAAATGCCTCCAACAGTTCGGTGCCAATTCCGTTGCAAACTCCTTATAAAATTCCACCAGGTAGCCATCCGGCCTTCCCTGACTTCATACCCCTTATACTTTCCAATACCTCCCTCAGCCCCAAAGGCTCCTCTAGCACCTGCCCCTTCTCTTACTCCGTGGAAACTCCAGCCCATCCAAGTCCCCTGCTTCACCCCCCCGTCCGCCATGTACGGTTCCTTATAGTATTCCCTAATCATCTCAT